>NC_040031.1:20929788-21042855 GCF_000972845.2 Larimichthys crocea | reverse complement strand
ACGACATTTAATTCTCGTATTAATTCCGCCTATTTAATAACACTTTAATCTCGGAATAAGTCTCGCCATATTTTAATAACAACATTTAATCTCGTATTAATTCCCCATATTAAGAACGACTTTTAATCTCGTAATTAATTCTCGCCATATTTAATAACGAACGAATCGGTTCTTTAAAATATTTCTCAAACACTCTCTGAACAGTTCTGTTTATTCACGTCATGTGGTTGAAACAGAACAGAGGCTGCCTGGCCGTGCCCGTGCGTGCTGAGCAACTCACTCCATGCGGGACCATAGACTTATAACATGACGCCGCATTGAAGCGCTGATCGTACGCGACGAGCCACGCCAGATTGGAAATGGCAGTCGGCCGTAAACTAATACAAGGAAATGGACATGAAGACCATCAAAAGCGCCATTTCACAAATTCTCTTCAAAGTTAATGATGTCCTCTTAACACCCATTGTCACACCACACAATATATTCGGGAAACAAACAGATCGGAAATGTAGATGTGACTGATGAGGGTTTTGCTGAAATAAAAGAGCACTTACGTGTATCAATACACACACACAGTCGTTATTAAATATGGCGAGAATTAATTACGAGATTAATGTTGTTATTAAATATGATGAGAATTAATTACGAGATTAATGTTGTTATTAAATATGGCGAGAATTAATTACGAGATTAAAGTCGTTATTAAATATGGCGAGAATTAATTACGAGATTAATGTCGTTATTAAATATGGCGAGAATTAATTACGAGATTAAAGTCGTTAATAAATATGGCGAGAATTAATTACGAGATTAAAGTCGTTAATAAATATGGCGAGAATTAATTAGGAGAATAAAGTCGTAAATATTCTATCCTGTTGTTTTAGAGGAGCACAGTTGTTAAAATGAGGGCCGTGGATCATTTCATGGAATTGTACTTTAGCATATGTAGGAGCCAGATTGGTCATTTTCTGTGTTCATCAGTGTTGTACACATTTGTGCCAGTAGGTGGCAGTATCTATTTAGGCCATTGTTTGAATCTATATAGGTAGGTGGGTTAATCAGCGCAGGGGCGCACACTGGGGAATCCATAGGGTTTTTGCCCGTGCCATGGCGTGTAGCGCCGCGTCACAATTGTGTGTTTTTGTGAAAGTGAGTACCTTTGAGTAGGCTGTGTGTAGCCTAATAAACCTGCAACATATAATCAGTAAAGCTTGGACATTGGCTGTGTTATGCATTTACACCTACACCTACACCGGCTGCGGCTGTGGCTCACAGGCAGAGCGGGTCGTCCACCAATCAGATGATCGGCGGTTCGATCCCCGGCTCCTGCGGTCTGCATGTCGAAGTGTCCTTGGGCAAGACACTGAACCCCAAATTGCTCCCGAAGGCTGTGCCATCGGTGTATGAATGTGTATGAATGGTTAGATCCAGAAACTGATGAGCAGTTGGCACCTTACATGGTAGCCAATGCCATCAGTGTATGAATGTGTGTGAATAGGTGAATGAGATATGTCCTGTAAAGAGCTTTGAGTGGTCAGAAGACTAGAAAGGCGCTATATAAGTACAGTCCATTTACCATTTACCGGCACGCATACAAGCCCTTTAAACCAGCAGCATGCGCGGATAGTGACAAAGGGCCACTATAGCATAGGTTTCACAAACAAGGAGATACTTCATCTTTTGGCACGACGAGTATTAGGGCCATATTTAATAACGACTTTAATCTTGTAATTAATTCTCGACATATTTAATAACGACTTTAATCTCGTAATTCATTCTCGCCATATTTAATAATGACTTTAATCTCGTAATTAATTCTCGCCGCAATATTTAATAACGACTTTAATCTCGTAAATTAATTCCAAAAAAATGTTTTATTTTAATGTGGCCCTAATACTCCGTCGTACCTAATACTCCGTCATAGTCAGATGATATGACGTACCTGGAGGTTTTAGGACAAAGGTGAGAATGCTGTGTAACTAATGAATTATTTTGTCCAAACAATATACTGACAGATACTTAGTTCATTACTTCATTTAATACAAGAAGTACAGAATAGCAACAGAAACTCTGCTTGAATGCATCAGAAACTAATCTTGTACCTGTTAATAAAACATACAATATCCTCTGTAGACTGATTATTCCATGATGCTTCTTTACTACTCATCGCTATTATATATAGAATAGAATAATATAGAAAAAAATGGTAAAACTGAAACAATATTTTAACTCATATGTGCTTTGTATTAATCAATGCTCTTTTCATTGATTATGTTATATACTGTGTTGAATATTGTCTTAGATTAGACTGTATGATATGCACTTCATTGCATCTTCATCTTGTTGATCTGAACTGAAATACTGAAGAGTAGATTTCAGTTGAATCATCTTAAACTGATCTCTGTCAGTGTTACTGTGAGTTCAGATTGAGCTTTGTTTATGTTTGACTGATGATTCTATTCAAATTGTGTCTGATCTAAAACTCCACAAGATCATTTTTCTTCTTTGCTTCATTCATAATTTGCTTCCTTTCAATTTAATTCAGTTGTATTCATTTGATTCTACTACATCTTCATATTATTTTAATGTGCACATCATTTGTCACTGGCTTTAAGTCACAAACACCCTTGGATCTGCACAGGATCAACACTGACAGCTGGACTACAGCCTGGTACAACACAATGTGTTTTTTGGAATTGTAACAAGAATAATAAATGATCAATGCACTTTTTAAACTGTCAGTAAATATTCTGATGAACACTAAATGAGAAAAAATCTCTGTTCATTTTTTTCTTATTCTCTGTTATTATTTATCCTTTTTTTCTTGTAATATAGTGAACGTGCGAAGGTTCACACCATCTGGCCACTTCATATTAATGTCATGAGGGAAAATCACTGTTTGGTGACTCCATCTTGTTAATGATACAATAGTACTGTACTGGTCAGTTTATTGGGTCACACACTAAACAAGCTCTGGAGCCTCTGCAACGTTTGTGCCTGAGTATGTAGAAAATTCAACTGAACAGAGAAAAGCACCATCTGCTATGTGTAAATGTTCCTCCCAAGGACACACACACACACACACACACACACACACACACACACTGCTGATTGATAATACAAACATCTGTGAATCAAGGGCATGGCGCATTTAGAAGACTTGATAGTAACAGAATATCTCTTAAAGCAGTTCACCTGATAAAGTCTTTGGTAAATAATTTAAACACATCCTGCTGTTATCTCGCAGTGACACCCTCAGATGATAGCTGAGAGAAATATATTGTTAATGCCTGAAGTCATAAAAGTATAAAATGATCCTGACCTTCAGGCCTGTGTAAAAGTCCACACCACTTTATCTGACAGATGTATCTTAATAACTTACGCCTGATGAAAATCTTGTAAGGAACCTCTCAGAGGTTACCTTGGAAACAATGTCTCTCTCTTTTTTTTGGCTTTTAATAGACAAAAACAGCTGATGAGACAAAAGAAAGGGGAGAGAGAGTACTAATAGTAAAACTATATCCATGTAGTGTTTAGGACAGTATGGTGTGAGTGTCTGTCCACTTTACAGTCCAGTCATTTGATATAGTTTCAATGTAAACAAATGTACAGTGCAATGAAACTCTAAGGTGAAATGTAACAATGTGTTCTACTAATCGGAAAACAAAGACACAAGTCAAACACATGAAGATACATTTAACAAGATTGACTTACTGTGAAAGAAGCTGAAGTCACTCGTGCACCCTGGGAGATTGTGAGAAAGCAGGCCCCTGGGCTAAGACAGATAAAAGGTCCCGCCCCTTTTAACTAACCCCTCCCTCTCTATCAGCAACATTGATCAGATTAACAGAGTGCTGCTGATACACTTTTTTTTGACTGAATTTGAGTCTACATGACAGACATGAGCACTTGCTGAAGGAGATTATCTGCATCAGGAGGAGCAACACTTTAAAGTCTGTGTGTGCAGTATTCAAATATCAACAACAAAATCCTGTCATCAGAATCATTTGAAAGATGGGGTAATTACATCAGATCCTACACAGAAGCCTTTGGTCAGTCACTATTTCACACAAGTCACTTTGCTGATTAAAGGGATAGTGTGAATATTTTGAAGGGTGGTTATAGCTAGCTGCTACCTAGACACATAAGTCCAACCACTGTATTACAGCTGCTTGGAGTTTCAGCAGCACTGTGAAGTTTGATATCAGTCTGATCTGCAGCCAGAACTTTCAGAAGATGACTGTCAGAACAGTCTGACCTGCGATGAGATGCACTTCACAATACGGTTGGAATTTCTACAGTTAGTGCTAAAAAAAGGTTTTATGATGGCTGTCAGGCACTGGAAATATTCACAATATACTCTAAATGGATATTGATTATTTTGAGGTGAGCCTCCTCTATGTGGCTAAAATGTGCTGAGCCCTGTCTACAACACAGCTCAGTGCAGCTCTGCCTCCGTGCCATTCCTCCAGTCAGTGCTCACACCAGTGAAACTTGTACAGGCTAAATTGCATTGTCAGATGATAACTGACCTTCAAAAAGGGGCATGTTTATTTACAACATCATTAAACTGACTCAACATCAGTGTTCCAATTTAAATTAAACTAATCTTTCTAAAAGTATTTAAGATTTCTCTCATAAACCAAGCGTGGTTTTGTTTTAGGAATCTTAGTATTCCTGACAGCAGCAATTACACAATGGTCACTGCATCACTGCAGAAGACACAGACTGCAGAAAATTGATCAGGTCGATTAAAGTGGCCTACTCTGGGAACTTTGGATTTGGACGAGTAGATCAACTGTGTCAGCTTCAAGGAATCACAAAGAGATTTCAGATCATCAGATACTGGGTTGAACCGAACCCAGTTAAAATCACCAGCTAAAATAATCTCATTATAATGGAGTCTAGATAAAAAGCCACTCAAGGGCTGCAGCGCAGTAGGTGTGGCACAGGGGGCCTATAGCAAAGGCCCTTAGAGATTTGCACTTTCAGAGCTGGGAATTCAAATGGATTGCTGGCTGATTCAGAGAGGCCCCCAGTAACACAAAATTATCATTTTATATAAATAGCAACTCCACAATAAACATTAAAAATGTCCAATTACAAACAGACTCATAGACCTGCAGCTCTACATCCATGGCACAGAGTTCAGAGATTGGAGACAGCCATCTTACCTGGTCACTATTTTTTTTGGAGTTCCGTCTTCACCCCGCACACTGTTATTGGCTGATGGATATACACACCACTGCCCAAAGGTTGCCAACTACATTCTGGCAGAAAAACATGAATCCCAGCAGGTATTGAAGAATGGAAATGACATTTGTGTTCATGTTACACAAGAAAACATTTAAAAATTACAGGCAGCAGCCAGGTTGTTCACAGGTGGCCACTGTTTTCACTAAAGCACCAAAAACAACATATATATTTTTTTTTCTTTCAGACTTTTATTATTATAAATCTTCAAAAAATTAGAAAAGCCCAAAGAGTCAAATAGTCTTCGGAGCTCTATCTGGTGAAGTTAACAAGCCAAGTCTTCCATGCAGAGTTTCTACTAGTCATACACAAAAAGTTTGGGATATTTATATTATAAATTTGGGATACTTCCAGATGACATTTCAGAGTGCACCTAAAATGTTTCACTACTTATTGCATAACATGCTGTTCTCTAACAAGGTGATTCAAAATCACAACAAGTGTGTGATCCATGAATGTTCCACTAAATGTTCTGCTTCAATGACAGTTTGTATTGAAACAAACAATAAGTCGACTTGTGAACAGCATCGAGTCGAGCTGTGATCGATGTCAAGGACACATGACAAGTTACTGAGACATTTTTTTCTCACTGTTGTTAGCGTTTGTTTCAATAGAATCAGAGAAGAAACTACCACTGCATGCTTCTACTTAAATGTCCTACTTTCATGATTGTCACATGATTGTGAGGTCAAGTTGGGTTTTTGTTATGTCTTGTCATTTCCTGTTTTATTTTGATATTTACCTGTCCTCTCGTTTCAGGTCACTTGCCCTTCCTCATGTGTCACTGGTCTGATTGTTTCCACCTGTTCCCCATTACCCTGTGTATATCTTGTCTGCGTCTCCCTTTGTCCTGTGCCAAAGTGTTTCGTCTTTGGATTGTTCCCCTAAGCCTTTTCCTAGTTTTGCCATAGAGGTTTTGCTCGTGTGTGTTTGTTTCTTCCTCGATAGAGTGATTTTTTTTGTTGGAATTTTCTTAGTCTAGCCTTTTGTTTTATAGTGCTGGTTTAGTTGTTTTTTCAGCCTCCCTTGGAGAGATTTCAGTTAATGTTTTGCAGCCTTTTGATTTTCCTCATTGTGAGTGAGTTTGATTTTGATAACTTTTTTCATAAACCAGTTTAGAGTTTTTTCCTCCTTTGGAGTGATTTTTGTTTTCCTTAGTTTAGGTCTGTTTTTCATAGCCTGCCGTAGCATCACTCTGTCGAGAGGGTTTTGTCATTTCAAAATAAATCAGCTCACTGACACCTCTGCGTCTGAGTCCTGCTTTGAGTCTGGCTTGACAATGATATAATATCACTGTAGCATGAACTTTTACATTTTCCATAAATTTCACCTGAAAGTCAAATATCCCGAACCTTTTGTGAGTAGTGTATACAACATACTCACGTGTTTATTATTTGGATATTTTAAACATAGGTCTGTTTTCATGTTCTGTCTTCATGTCTTGTAAAATGATTTAATGACAACTCCAAAAAAGGCGCAGCTTTAGATTTGATGTTTAATTTTCTTAATGAAGATTTGAATGTAAAGCCTGTGAAAATGTTGATTCCTGTTTGATCAAAAACTAATGACTGAGTTCACATTTTGTCCTGTTTATGTTCTGTATTGTATGTATTACTCTGAATGATGTAGACGTCATCTGTTTTTACACATTGTGCTTCATAATACACGAAATGATATTTCAGTTTGTTTGTGATTTTTCTTAAAGTGAGACTCTTTGTACATCGCATCATGTAACTGACATGGTTTAGTTGTGTAAATTGACCGTGTTTTGTACCCAACATGAATTCTTGGATGTTATTTTTCAATAATTTAGAAAAATAACATAATCTATTTAGATATATTATTCATTCTTTGTTTGACTGGCTTCAGTTTGTACTTGATTATAATTGTTGAATGCTGTTTTTTAATAATGGTGCAGACTGGGTCTTGTTATTAAGTGAAAATGTAAACAGAGGTTTGTAATTTAAGAAGTGGATCGTCTGTTTGTGTCTGTGTAGATTTACTGATTCTTTAGTTTCACCTTTAAACCCTCAACAAACAACATTGAACTTAAATTTGTGTCTAAATTTAATAGTTGCATGCTGATTGTTTTATAGATGTGCAGACCAGATTTTGTTGTTTGTTATTAATTCATAATATGGGTCAAGCTTGTTCAAGTGATTTCAGAAGTTAGTAGTTGGAGATGTGAATCAGTGTTTAAGCTCTTCATGTGTGCTGTTTGACTTAAACTTGTTCCTGGATCAGTCTGAAGTTTTATTTCTATTGCATTTATTAGTTTGTCCTGTTTGAATGAATCTGCTGTGAGTTCTGATCTCTTTTTTTATTTTGTTGAAATCAGACTGAACTTGATCTTACATTACACAGTTATTTATCAGTTGTAAGGTCAGAACAGACAGCATCCTTGGTGATGTAGTTTTCAGTTTGAAGAAGTGCTGGAGATAGTGAGAAGTTGTGTACTGCTTCTGATGTTGATTTTTAAAGCTGTGAACATGAAATACACAAGCACAGATTCTTTACAGCGGCATGATAAAACCATCTTTTAAGATGGTTAGATTGTTCATAATGATTTTAAAGACTAGTATGTGTTAAGTGGTGTTACTAATCGTGCTGCAGCTTGGCTTGATTTAAATATTGATCAGAAATATGAAATGTAAATATAAGACATGAAATATGATTAATGTGGTAAGACTCCAGCCTGTATTCAAAGGCACAATGCTGTGACATTGTTTTCCCTTTGTGGGTGGACTATTTCTTGGGTGTGAAGTGAAGTCACTATCTGGAGTGTAATAACTTCACCATGACGACATAACCCCCAATAAAACCCCAACGAGACATTTTTTTACACTTGTGCTTTTGTGTGGATTAAACATTTTTGTATGGATTATCTTTGGACAGAGCTTGGCTGAAATTCATAGAAGGCTTGTTGTAAGGTGGACTGATAGAGCTGGACGAATGTCACACTTCTCACCACAAGAGGGCAATGCAGCCTTTCTGCTGGCCTCCTCCTCACCCGTACAAACACTGTTCAAACTCTTGGCTTGGTGACAGTAAAACCTGGTGCAGATCAGAGTTAAGGGAGCATCTTTATACATACACTAAACTTTTTAGAAATGTTCCAGTCTTCACAGAAAGAAAATACAGATTTGGATTCTTGTATTTTTCACCTTAATGTGCTGATTTGCAGACCAGAAAATAGTAGTGAGGTTCCGATGAATCAGCATTTGTGACGATGATCTGTCATGTATATTATGTATAAGCCTGAAAAGGTCACAGTGTATTCCTACAATACTCCTTTATACTGTATAGCCAGTAACATAGCATCTTTATGGCACCCATGGGTGACCTTTAGGGGAATGGGTGTTTCATGCTACTCTATGAAATTGTAAGTCTTACAACTTCATTCCTTCTTGTATCTCCTACAACAGACGGAACTGACGGAGGCACGACTGGTTGACGAGGATCACATTGTTGTCTTCTCACTCAGATCAAGAGAATAAACTGTCCTTTCCACCATATTTTTATTTTTACCTGTTTGGTTTTTATTTTGTCTGTCTGAGGGAAGATAGATACACCATGAACCTTAATGTGGTCATCAATGTATCCCCTTCTTCAGCTGGACATTTTTTCACTTTTTTTCTCTTCCCTACTCTTTCTCCACCTCCCACTCTTACCTCTCTCCCTCTCTCATAACTAAAATGGTTGCGGCAGATGGCCGCCCACCAATGAATCTGGTTCTGCTCGATGTTTCTGTCTGCATGTTTTGGGATTGTTTGGGTGACAGAGGCAGATTAATACATGTACTGTTTGCAAAGACAGACAGTCACAGTCAGTAGTCGAGTTGTAAAATGAAACCAGGGGGGATGGTGAAATTTTTCATTTATCTGACATATTTCCAGCAGGGGGGTCTGGGGGTTCTCCCCCAGGAAATTTTGTATTTCTTAGATGCAATTTCCTGCATTCTAGTCAATTTTAGGGTGACTTGCTAGACATGGCAAATCCTAAATCCCATCTGATTCATAGCTTGCATTCTCAGTTGCATGGCCTGCACATGACAATACTATTTATCGGAAAGAAACAATAACCACTTAACTATGGACATCATGTCATTCACATCTTTTTTAAACATATTTGTAAAAACATTTTAAATATCTTTATTTGTGAATGTGCTCAAATATTTTTTAAACACAATCTTTGTGTATGTTTTTAACATCTTTGTGTGTTTTTAAACATATTTAAATACATTTAAACACATTTTTGTTAAAAATCTTCACTTAAAAAAACACAATTTAAGGAGGAGGAAAGAAGACTTCGAGTTTTAAGACGACGCGATGTTTGAAACAAGCGGTATTAAAGAATATGAAGCAGCAGGTAGCAGCTAGAGAGTGTGGATGATTGACACCTGTCACCTGTCGACCAATCAGAGTCAGGAGAATCTATTAGTACCGCCCACATTCACCTTTGACCCACCAATGACGATCCAGAATGAAGTAAACCCAAAGGTCGTATATCGCAGCAAGAGGTCACACTTCACTGTCAAAGCCTCTTTGTCTTTATGTAACAACCAGGAGCTTCATGACTGATTCAAACTAAAGCAGAGACAGAGCAGGAGACATTAGCAGGAGACATTAGCAGGAGACATTAGCAGCGTTTCTTCGCGCTGGACATACTGTGTCATTTTGTGGATTTAGTTGCTTCTCTTTGAGGGCTAGCTCGCCGAGTTTTCATCGCACAGTGATGAGGCACATATCTTTGTAAGATATATTTTTATTTTTCCCCCCGCTGCGCCTCCCCTGAAGTCCTCTGGCGCCCCCCAAGGGAGGCGCGCCTCACACTCTGAAAACCGCTGACATAAGAAGGGATGACCATTTTAGAAGAGGGATGATTTTGACCATTTTTCCCCACAGGGGGGATGGCATCCCCCCCCATCCCCCCTCAACTCGAGTACTAGTCACAGTTAAACTGTGACAAAGATTAAAAGCTAGGCTGTGAACGACCTCCTTGCTTGGCTTTCATCATCCCAGGCTCTCACCACTGACCACTTCAGGTCAAATTTAGGTAACACGTTATAATGAGTACACACTATTAAGCATTAGTTAAGCATTAATATACACTGAATCCATCATTTATAAAGCATGAATACTCATTAGTATGTAGTTTATAAACACAGTTACAAAAGTTTTACTCATCATTGATAAGCACAGTACTTATGGATTAATATACACTGAATCCATCATTTATAAAGCATGAATACTCATTAGTATGTAGTTTATAAACACAGTTACAAAAGTTTTACTCATCATTGATAAGCACAGTACTTATGGATTAATATACACTGAATCCATCATTTATAAAGCATGAATACTCATTAGTATGTAGTTTATAAACACAGTTACAAAAGTTTTACTCATCATTGATAAGCACAGTACTTATGGATTAATATACACAGAATCCATCATTTATAAAGCATGAATACTCATTAGTATGTAGTTTATAAACACAGTTACAAAAGTTTTACTCATCATTGATAAGCAGCGCCGGTCCTGGCGCCGGTTCTCGTGCGCCCCTGGATGCGCCGTGCGCCCCTGGAAGCGTGCGCCCCCATCGGTCTGTCCGACGCCCCCCTCTGCCTTGTCAACACCCCGCTCCCGGGGCGTCCGCTCCGCTGACTTAATGAGCGGATTCGAAAATTACCGAGGTTTTTTTCTTTTTCGGCCGTTCGTGTGCCCCCCACGGAGAATGCGCCCTGGGCGGCCGCCCACATTGCCCATAGCTAGGACCGGCCCTGTTGATAAGCACAGTAGTTATTGATTAATAAATACTGAATTCATCATTTATAACGCATGCTTCTGATGTAAATACTCAGTATATGGTTTATAGTCACAGTTATAAATGTTTTACTCTTCTGTACTAATGGTTAGTGAGTGTGTTAGTAGATGTTTTATAAAAACTCACAAATTCCATTTCCAATGGATGACCTATAAACAGTTATTAATGCAGGAATTCATGAATCCAGGCAGTTCCAAAGCACTTACTACTCGTTAATGAAGTATTTTGTGTGAGCTCATCTAAAGTGGGCTCTATCTATGCCTTATCAAGCATTTACAAATGAGATTTAAAGGCTGGCAATGCCTCAAGTGTACATACATCTGTGTCAGGTCGCACCATCCATCACTGTTTGAGCCAAAGCGGACTTCATGGAAGACGACTGAGGAGGACTCCACTGTTGAAAGCAAATTATAAAAAACTGGAATTTGCCAAAATGAATATTGACCAGCCACAAAGCTTCTGGGAGAATATCCTTTGGACAGGGTACCGTCATTTTTGTCCAGGCCAGTCTTATTTATCATTACTTTTGTCAGTGTCAGGTTGTTTCAGTGACCAGTGTGGGTTTTTCTTTCTTTAACAGAGTGGTACCAACAATTTTGTCCACATGTTTAGGCCCACTATATGGGCCCCTTTCCACACGCATGTCACGCGGTGAGGTCAAGCTGGGTTTTTGTCCTGTCTTGTCATTTCCTGTTTTATTTTGAAAATAACTCTCCTCTCGTTTCAGGTCACTTGCCCTTCCTCATGTGTCACCGGTCTGATTGTCTTCCCCGCCCTGATTGTTTCCACCTGTTCCCCATTACCCTGTGTATATATTGTCTGCGTCTCCCCTTGTCTTGTGCCAGAGTGTTTCGTTCTTTCGTTCACCCCAGCCAGTCGTTCCCACAGACCTTGATCTTCTTGCTTCCCCACGTAACGTGTGTTTGTTGTTTTTGCCTCCACGTGAGTGATTCTTCGTTGTAAATTTCATAGTTTATGGTTATTATTTTCTGTTCAGCCTTATAGCGGTTTTGGCTTTTGTCCTCCCTTGTGGAGTGATTTTCTGTTACCTTTTCCTCTTTGCTTCTTGTGTTTTTTGTTTTTTCCCTCTTCAGAGTGGTTTTGGTTTGTAGAGTTAATTCTTGAATAGAATCTTTATTTTGTTTCTAGGATCATTTTCATAGTCTTTTCTTTGAGTCTCACACTGTTGGAGTATTGTTGGAGTAAACAAAAATAGATTTTTTTTTTTTCTCAACCTATCCAGCATTTTGTTTTGTAATCTGTAATCTGATCACATGTAATCCACTACACACTAGTCCATGTGTTGTCTGGCCTGTGTATAGCTCCCTTAATTTATTTGCACCCCACTGCCCTGGATCTCACACTGAAGCAGGATGAGGCTGTGAATCTCTCTAATTTCAGTGTGACTGATCAAATTGCCATGACTATTAAGATTCCTTTGATTAGCGCTGCAGCCTCTGATCACCTCTGGCTAAGCCTTTGATTGAATTTGCATTTGGTGGGTGGTCAGCGACGTGTTTCAGCTGTGACCATGTCCCTTTATCACCAGTAATTACACTCTTCGTTTCTGACCAATTGAATTAAATGTCAGAATGAGCTGGCTCAACAAGCACTTTGTCTCGCTTTGAAATATAATGTGAGCAGAGCACTGCAGATCTGCACTGCTGCTGATTTCCATGCAAAGATTTCTTCCGCAAATGGATGTAGTGCCCGGTGACCCCCTGCTGCTCGCAGATGCTAGAGGTCATTGTTGTGTGTGAAGGTCTGTTTGTGGATACAGTTCTGTGAACAACACACAGGCATCACATTTATCTATTTGCCAGGCTTAAACCCAGTAAATATTACAGCATTTGTCTTTTAAAGTAAACATTCACCACAAAAACTCTGAAGGACCATTTTATTTGTTCGAAAAGAACATATTAAAAATGTATTTCTTTCCTGTTTACAGGAAATACATTGTGTTTGTGCTGATTGGAAGGCTGTGTGCACGGATAAAAAGTCTAACCATGGCCTCCATCTTTCCCAAACTCAAACCAGGTCATGTTTGTGCTTTTTACTGAATTAAACCTTAACCAATGTATAATCTATGCAGCAGTCATTTCTAATAGATGTATGAATGTATACAAGACCAACTGTACAGGCTGTTAGGATATGATGATAAACATGGAAACAAAACATTTTGTTGTGGTTTGTAACAGAGGACGTGTCTGCTTCCTTTAGCCCCTCACAAATAGACCATCTTGTTGATAGTATTACAGGCTCATTACGGACAACTCTAGACTCTATTGCACCTCTGAAAAAGAAGATAATTAAACAAAGAAGGCTAGCACCATGGTATAGCCAGCAGACTCGTAAATTAAAGCAAGAGGCACGTAAATCTGAACGCAAATGGCGTGCCACTAAACTGGAAGAATTTCATCTAGCCTGGCAAGATAATCTCAAAACATACAGGAAGGCTCTCCGTAATGCCAGAGCAGCCTATTACTCTTCTTTAATTGAGGAGAATAAGAACAACCACAGGTTTCTCTTCAGCACTGTAGCCAGGCTAACAGAGAATCACAGCTCTACTGAACCATCTATTCCTTTAGGTCTAAGTAGCAATGACTTCATGAGCTTCTTTAATGATAAGATTATAACTATTAGAGACAAAATCCATCACCTCTTGCCCTCAACAGACATTGATCTGCATTCTGATACAGCAAGTTTTGAAACAGCTGTAAAACCTGATATGTATTTAGACTGTTTTTCCCCCATCGACCTTCATCAAATAACTTTAATCATTTCTGCAGCTAAGCCGTCATCCTGTCTCTTAGACTCCATCCCAACCAGGTTGCTCAAGGATGTTTTACCTGTAGTTAGTAATTCGTTATTGGATATGATTAATCTGTCTTTATTATCAGGATATGTACCACAGTCCTTTAAGGTAGCTGTAATTAAACCTCTTCTTAAAAAGCCCACTCTAGACCCAGAGGTCTTAGCCAACTACAGACCGATATCAAACCTTCCCTTTCTGTCTAAGATACTTGAGAAAGCTGTAGCTAATCAGCTGTGTGACTTTCTCCATAACAATAGTCTATTTGAGGATTTTCAGTCAGGATTTAGAGTGCATCATAGCACAGAGACCGCATTAGTCAAAGTTACAAATGACCTCCTAATGGCATCAGACAAAGGACTCATCTCTGTACTTGTCCTGTTAGATCTTAGTGCTGCATTTGACACCATTGACCATCAAATTCTTTTACAGAGACTGGAACATCAAATTGGCATCAAAGGAACCGCCCTAAGCTGGTTTAAATCGTATTTCTTAGGTTGATCTCAGTTTGTTCACGTGTGGGCGACCCGCTCTGCCTCTGAGCCACAGCCGTCCCTTGTACCAAGTAACTTGGACTTATGTTGCTACTTTGTTAAGTTGACTTGTTCAGAGGCTGCCAATTCATAAGCTATCATGCTAGCATGATGTTATGACATAAACACAGCAGTACTCATCAGACTAAGATGTGAGGTCTCAATGGATGATCAGACCTGTGCGCTGGTCAGTAAACAAATTTAGCAAAGAAGAAACTTCACAGGACTGAAGAGACCGTCAGAGAATCAAACGATGAGCTATCACAGAACAACTATTGTATAGCTTATCAGTTGGAGCCAGAGTGGAAGCAGTGCTGAGGCAAGCGGAGCGAGAAGAACAGACAACGTCACTGGATCAAACAGAACACCAGCTTTTGAAAGACGCGTCAGCTACCTTCTCGTGCTCCAGAGCTTTAGTGTGCGTTTGAAAGTAAAAAGAGACGGAGGCACACTAACACAGACGGCAGCTGCTGGTGGAGTTCTAACTCCATAACAGAGCATTTTGCTGCCATAAACACGACGTTTGGCAGAACTAGAGCGATGCAGTGGATAAACCTACAGAGTGACAAGCCCTCCTCTCTTTCAGGACACACTTTGTCCTGCTGTTCCATGGAAATCCGTAGTGAGGTTCAACAGAAAATCCAAAAAGAGGTGAGGTGACAAAAAAGAGCAGACATGGTAGAGGAAGACTTCCTAAAGCACAGGAAGCTCACTGTTAGACAAGAATCACAAAGCAGACATCACAAAAATGCTGAGCTGGCTGTAGCATTGCCACCACCAAATGCCACACACAAATAGACAAACCAGACAAAGAAACACAGAGAGGGAGGAGAACATGTCTGAAAACACTCATCATAACACTGATGTAGACTTTTAATATTCATTGTGTGACCAATTTATCAGCCTGTTAAAATATCCATGGACTAGATTGTGATGAAATGAGCTGTGGATCTTCATGCTTGCCAGAGGAAGCACACTTTAGAGTAGATTACCTGAAGGGGACCTCCTCCATGTTAATCCCATGTTGTTTGTTCTGCCTAATTTAGTTTAGAGCATTGTTCAACAGTGATGGGAATACTCTAAATAATAAATAATGGCGTTAGTAGCAGCGCTACTTTTTTTCAGTAACAAGTAATCTAACTGATTATTCTTCCCATCATTATAACGCCGTTATCGCTACTGCCAAAAAATGCGGCTCGTTACTATGATTGAAGACAGCTGTTTTTCATCAGACCAACTAGATCTCTGAGCCGAGCGGCAAAGATCTTGTTCCTCCTTCCTTGGTGAGTGATGCTAGTCTCACTTTCCCACAGCAACATTAAAATAGTTTAGATTTGTGTACCATGGATTCTGGTATGTATTGTATTAAGTGTCCATTTCATTATAATATTCAGATTTATCATAAATAAAAAAAAATTACTTGAATGAAACACAATAGTTACTTTCCAAAGTAACTTTAGAGTAACTTGCCCAACAATGTTGTTCAAGTGTTGAAGGCAGATTGCACGCAAGCATGAACCTCTGGTCTATGTCCCGCTTAGCACTCAGAGACACACCTTTGGATCTTTTACCTGCTACAGAGACATTTGCTTGCTGGGTATCAGTAAACCAGGAGGTGGTTAACAAGGCAGGAATCAGAGATGCAAAGATGCAACATGTTCTTCTCTCAGCGCCTGTCAAAAGGAGTGCTTTTTACCTCGGTGTACCACAGTCAGTGTTTATCTATTTCTCTTTGAACATGCCTTAAAGTGGTGTCTTGGTTGTAGAATCATTTTATTATAATATTTTATTTATAATTTTATTAATGTCTGACAATATCACAATGAATTTACATGAAGCTGTAGGATGTTTAAACATATTTAAACCCAAGACTCCAACAGACTTGGAGACTGGCTTTGGAAATATTCCAAATGCTTACTGAATTTTCATTCACAGTTCTGTCTGACATATTTTGTATCTTTGGAAAGTTTGGAGCTGGAAAACCAGCTTGTGTGGGTTTGTTGCTTTGTGCTGATTTATGAAGTGTATTTATTGTTCTGTGCTTGTTTTTCTGTCTACCTGCCCAGGGACAACAGATGCAAATTAGCTGCTAGCTAACCCTGGTGCAATTACTTTGAATTATTCTTTGTCCCTGCAAAAATAAACAAAGAAATAATAAATATTAAAAAAGCAACCCAGGACCACACAGAAGTAGTAACATAGGATATCATATCTCAAAGTGTCCTTGATAGTGTCCATATCCAAAGCACTTGATAAACAATAGCATGGATGAGTGAGAATCCACATCCAGTATGATAATACAGCATAGACTTTTTCATATTTATGCATGATCTGTGAATCTGACATGATCACACGATGATAATGCATCATGCATATATTTTCTAGGGGTCAGTTGTACACAGTCACAAACCAGAGTGCAGAGTGTTTTTTTTTTTTTTTGATTGTCAAAAACAAAAGCTGAATCCTGCACGGCCTGCTATGAGCCTGGTGTGACACCTGATCTCTAATCTAGTCTGTTGTACAAGCAGTCTGAGCATGAACTGTTTAAAGATATTATATTTGTATTTCCTCATTCAAACATTGCATTATATACTTTGTTAAGTTGTGTACATATTCGCTTATCAGGGTTGTCTGAGAGACGGGGTACACATTGCACAAGTCATCACCTCTTTACAGGGCCGACACATAGAGACTAACAACCATTCACGCTCACATTCACACTTATGGATAACTTCACTTGAATGTCTTTGGACTGTTGGAGGAAACTGGAGAACCTGGACAGAACCCACACAGACACAAGGAGAATGTCAGCGGTGTCTTCAGGATACATCTAAGAGTGCTGGAGAGAGGCAGTGAATGTGTCTCACCACCAGAGATAGAGACGATGAGACGAGAGAGGAGTTGATAAAAATGTTGATATACCTAAGTTGTCTTTGTCTTCACCTTAATCCGAGGTGAAGGGCAAGGCGAGCAGCAGCACGTAGTGTGTGAGAGTCTGGTTTTCCTACACACGTATAGGGTGTCATACTCTACTGGTGAAGGTTGTTTGGCTGCAGACATTACTCATCAGACATTAGTGCATGTATAAAAACATTCTAACTAAATATGATATGTTAATAAGTGAGATTTCGAGGTGCTGGTAGATGCGGAGGCTAACTGATTCCCCCTGCTTCCTCCCTGTATTTACTGTTTAATGAGATGAAGAAGTGATGAAGAAGTGAACAGTTGTATTTAGTCTGGCATATGTCAGTCGTCTTTTAAATTGCACCCTGGTTGTATTCCTCTGTGCATTCAGTGGCTTTACAGATGCAGGGTACCGCAACCTCAGCCAGCTCAGCCAGGGTGACAGCTCATCAAAATGAGTGGCAGATGCCGGAGCAGAAACTTGACCAAGGGAGTGGAAGCAGGGTGGGATGAACAATACATGAACAGCCTCAGGGCCACAGCTGCAGAGTGGCTTTAACATCACTGTGGTAACAACACACAGAGGTGTGGAGAAAATCTACAGACCATAGATATAAAACCATTTTACTTTGCAAAGAAATAATTCAAATGTTAACTGACATAGTTAATAATGAAACAAATGATTGAACCATTAAAAAATAAAATATCCATAGCACTGCATTATTTTATTTATGGAACGCCAAATCAAAACACATGACAGTTTACTCCATATAGAGTAGGTCTACTCTAAATATATGACCATAATGATAACGCAAATATAGTAGACATACTATACTACTACTACTACTACTACTACTACTACTACTACTACTACTACTACTACTACTAATAATAATAATAATAATAATAATAATAATAATAATAGAAATTGTAGTGGACATCAGGCAGCAAGCTCGACCTTCTTCGATCTCGGTGTAGCCACGATCCATGAGGACCTGCGGGACGAAAAAGCAGAAAAACTCTGGGAAAGAAGTTAAGTTAGTAAGATGCATTAGCTCAGTGCATCATGGGAAGCCCCCTGGCAGTCTAGACTCATACCAGCATAACTAAGTTGTGGTTCAGGACTCACCTGAGCCTGTGGTTATGTCATTCAGCAACCAAATCCCAGTCAGTCAGTCAGTCAGTACTTTGGTCACACAGTAACATATTTCACGTACTGTCTCAAAGGATGAATCTTTAATTTCTAGACAATGATGATGGTGAAAGCTGGGTTTATGCTTGAAGTGAGAGGTTAACGGCACTACCAACATATATTTTAGAAAGTCTGTTGGGGCATCTGTGGCTCACAGGCAGAGCGGGTCGTCCACTAATCAGATGATCGGCGGCTCGATTGCCGGCTCCTCCGGTCTGCATGTCGAAGTGTCCTTGGGCAAGATACTGAACCCCAAACTGCTCCTGAAGGCTGTGCCATCGGTGTATGAATGTGTGTGAATGGTTAGCTCCTTAAACTGATGAGCAGTTGGCACCTTGCATGGCAGCCAATGCCATCAGTGAATGAATGTGTGTGAATGGGGTGAATGAGATATGTAGTGTAAAGTGCTTTGAGTGGTCGGAAGACTAGAAAGGTGTTATATAAGTACAGTCCATTTACCATTTATAGTTCAGAGTCCAGTTTCACAACACCTCAACATCAGTGTACTGTACCTGATCAGGCTGAATCATGCTCACATTATGCTTCAACATTCTATCATGAAGTGATAGTAGGAAGGTGCAGCACGGCATGACACAGGACTATGGGCTAGCCTAGGCTGAATGATCTACATGAATCCAAAGGACACTTTGATTTTTTTGTAATTGAACTGGCACAGAGTGATCTGCATGAGGTAAAACAGTGGTGTGGTGTTAGCACTGCCAGAGAAACAGCATTCTGGGTGTGACCGGGTTTTTCTGTGTGCAGTTTGCAGGTTTGTTTCTGAAGCTTAGCGATGTTGGTAAACCATGAATAGCAAACATAATTTTGTCCAATCAGCTATGAATGTATCCAATTAACGGATACAAGTTACCTTAATGTTTACATTTGTATGCACGCACAGTGGCATCTTACTCTGGGCTTCACCTTGATGATCACTTCAGTCACAGAGGAAATGCTCAGACATCACGTGGCTGTCTCAGGAGATTTTTAGTTTGATCTTAGTAGCAAAAACAACAAATTTGACCACACAAACACCTTTTACAGCTCCAGGTAAGAAATGTGTATAGTCCTCCTCTCCTACTGTGAAGTTCAACTGACACACATATTCAAACTGGAGTATAGTACAAAAAAAATCCAATATACAGAGACACTGTACACACGCAGTCATATCAGAAATATCACAAAAAGTCATTCAGACAACAAGTGGGGAAATGAGTGTATACACTGGACTAAACTGTCTCATGGGTCAGTTCGGCAGAAACATGCAATACCTGACAATAAAAGCAGACAACAGCATGTTGTTTCTGGACAATGAACTTTCATTAAATAGATTCATAATGAGTCTTAAACCCTTTTTTAAATCCACATCTCCTCCAGAGGGTTTAACACTGTCTTTAAGAGTTCTATGAACACTGACCGATTCATGAGGAGAACATGGAGGAGTTTGATGTGGACCACTTCAAAATGAGGATTTGTACACTTATTAACTGGACATGTATTTTTAAGGATACTAAACAATAAACTTTAGCTACTTCCCCCAAAATGAATGTAGTGAGTGAAGGGAAAGTCTGGTTTGATACAACCTGAGTCAGAAGAAAACACAGCAAGAGAGTTTCCAACCTGTGGCAGTTAGATCTCAACAATGACTTTGGTGAGTATAGTGTTGTGAAGTCACCGTGAGGGTGTCTAAACCTGCATTCTTTCTAAAGGCCTGTAGGTGGCAGTTTCATTGGCTGCGTAATCAATTGAGTTTGAGGTAAAACTTGATTTATGACCTCTGCAAACAGTTTCCTCATGGGTTTATGGTTTATGGTCAGTCTCTAGTTTCAAGTCTTCTTCCATACAGCATGACATTAGTAAACTATGGTCCCATTTAGAATAAAACAGGTATGCTTCAGGGCGTGGCCACTGCTCTTGACCAAATGTGGTCACTTCAGGCTCTAAAAAAACAAGATGGCAACGTCCATCATGTCAAACTTCCAATTATCACAGAGCAGTGGGTGATGTCACAGTGACTTTATGTGTAATTCATTTGTTTGTTATTGCTGACAGAGTTGATGGGTACTGCTCCAAAAATAGGACTCAAGTTGTGATAAACCAGAATTATCCTTAAAAATATACATCCTGATTTTGTCATATGGACGAATATAAATATCCATGAATGCCAATTTAGCTTCATTAAACTGGGAGAAAATGTTTTGGGATGTCATCGGGACTGTAACCAAAAGGAAGAGCATCTTTAAAAAAAAAATCCTTTGAAATGATTTACAATAAAACCCATAAAAACATTTATCTTGCTACTGGAACTAACAAATCTAATGTACACAATCTAAACAGGCCTAATTGTCATGAACATCCTGCCCATTGCACCGGTTTCCTCAATAATTTGGCATTTTTTGAAACGATGAACTGAGTCTTCACATACAGCACAACCATAGTTTAAGAGATGACATATTTTTATAATCTATGCAGTCACATAAAATTTGATATGATTAGCATACAGAATGATTGAGTGACCCCTCAAATATATACTCTGTATAGAAAGTAAATATAATCACATACAACTTTGTCAATAAATCATTTTTTTCTTAAATCTTAATGAATCAAAGCATCAAGCATCACATCTACGTATATGTATATATGTATGTGTGTGTGTGTGTGTGTGTGTATATATATATAATATATATATACTGCACCATCAGTCAAGGTTAAACTGCATCAGTAGGTAACTGGTATGAGGATGAATTTACAGTAGTAGATTTCATTTCATGGTGTGTACTGGTCACACCTCGCTATTGTGTCAAGGCAGAGACCAGTAATGGATCATTTGTATTTGACCAGCAAAATAAAAAATATAAAACTTTAATTTCATTACATACTTTAAATTTATACAGTATAATAACAGTCCATGGGTATGACCACATATCCTGTAACAGACAGCACTGCCCTGTCATTTCCCTTTAGCTGATAAACCATTTTAATCCATATGTGTGAGGCAAAACAATCCAAAGGTCTTATTCCTAAAGTTTGTATTTGGCTATGACGGTGAAAACCCCTTGTCCTGTCTCACTTGAGTCTGAGAGGTGAAGAAGGGGATGAAAATGAGGGTGCTTCATGCAGGACAAAGGCTCTCAGACCAGCAGGTCTATCTCGGCATGGCTGTTAGCCGTCCATTCGGGCAGTGTTTGACAGTGTGACAGTCCTCCATCTTTCCTAAACAGTACTCTCCATCACCCAGTCAGCACTGTCTATTGTCCCCTTGCTCCCTCCTGTGTCCCCCTCCTCCTCGCACTGCAGCAGCATGCCATTTACAGACAGGCTCCTCTTAGTCCAGATACTGCTGATCCTGCGTGGTTTGTTGCACAGCTGAGCGGCTCCGGCGCCTGTTACATCTCCCATGTCAAAGGACTGGCTCCTTTTTGGCTTGGAGTCCAGTGGTAGCATGAGGAGCCGGCTGAGGCTGGAGTCCAGCGTCCGGCCCAGCAGCGGCTCCCTGTCTGTGTGTGGTTTCACTGCTGCGATTGCAGCACTATTAGAGGCTCCTGGGTCAGAGCCCTGCGTTCCCCGCAGCTCCAGCGAAGTGAAGGCCCCGAGGAGGTGGTCTAAGTTGGACCGGGGCTTGGGGGCAGCTGACCTCCAAATGTTGGCAAGTGTGCTGTTGGGGCTGTATGAGCCCCCGGCCATGGAGCCTGAGGAAGAGGAAGAAGAGGTGAGGCTGCTCTGGAGGGAGCCACACTTGAACTCCACCACCTCGTCCTGCAGGGTCACTTTGGCCTTGACCTTTGGCTCAGACTGAGTCTGACCCTGAGACTGGGGCATAAGAAGTCCATTTTGCCCGAGTCGTCCTCCGTTGGTCTGAGAGTGTGTGTCACTGACACTGGTCAGCTTCCCCACCGGGGATTCAGTATCTGCAGCTTTGTAGCGCACCATAAGGATGACGATAAACACGAGCAGAGTTGCCACGATGATGCCTCCCACCACCAGGATCATGGTGCCTCCAAGTAGCTGGCTGGGCAGAGACTGACACTGAGGATAGTCGTCCTGGGTGAAGAAATGGGTGCAGCCTACAACGTTGGTGGCTGTGAGTGTGGTGGCGGTGTCATCCCAGGCGGCCAGAACGCACAGATCATAGCGGGTCCCAGACACGAGATTTGTCACTAGGAAAGCTTTGCTGGAGGCCGGTATCATCCTTGACAAAGACAGGAAAAACAATTAGGACTGGCAGGTTAATAACTGTATCAGGATAAAGAAGTCTTTCTCTCTAACAGACTGGGCTGATATCTATTTACAGCCTCTGAACGAGCTGTAAAAACCTGGAGGAGTGATACAGTAAATGCTATTAATGATTGAGCCATCAGCATCTGAACAGGGTACACATGTCATTTTTAGCACATTGAGACTTAACTAACAGCAGTAGTAGGTAATGCAACCTCTATTCACAGTGAAGGTTTTCATTAAAGGATTTCCATTTGCATTCCCAGGAGTTTCTCTCCACTGCTACGTCTCTGCAGTTGCTGTTTTAACAGACAGCCAACAGTAATTGGCTTTATCTCTCAGAGCCATCTGTCTTACTGCAGTGAACAGAGGGTCCATTTGGTATTGCAGCTCTGATAAATAAATAAATGGAAAAACCAAGAAAGGCAAGAAAGACAGCACATTTTGTATGGGCCAATCCAAGATAGGTTTGGACCTGTGGGAACTGTCAAGAGTCCTTGTGGTAGGAACAGCAACACAAGGGAGTGTGTCAGGTGGTGGGGGTGGAGAGATGTAATGCTGGATGCACGGGTGTGTGTGTGTGTGTGTGTGTGTGTGTGTGTGTGTGTGTGTGTGTGTGTGTGTGTGCTGAGGAAAAAAAATGTTCTTTTCTTCAGCAAGATGTCGAGGTGCCCCAGAGAAAGGCAGCCTCCAACAGCCTGAGGCAAGCTGCTCAACAGCCAGCAGCAGGACTGGATGATGTACTGCTGCAGTTACACCTGCTTGTTTAATGATACTGCTTACCTCACATCAAATCAGTCATGGACCTGATCGTCTTTAGCAAGACACCGGTGAGATGGTGAGGTATGGCATTTAAAGTAAGAAAAGTATTATTATAGTGGTATAGTGGTAGTATTAGGTTAGGCTGAGTAAATCATGTCAGCTTTGTCCATCTTTCAGCTGTACAGGTGAACATTTCCCTTTAAAAAACAACAACAACTTGCTCCTAAACATTATTTTCAAATTGGTCTATAATTGGGATTATTATTTTTTACAGTGCAGTTCCCTGCAGCAACATTTCCAAAACCAGGACAGGCTAAATTAAGCCCTGCGGCCAAAATAAATGAATGAAATAAACAAAAGTTGTGGACCCCCATTAAATTCCCCCTTTTAAATACCCATTAGTTACAGAACACACGGCAGCTTCATTATATTTTGCTCTGGGGCCAAAACAACTAATACTTTATATACTGACTATTTACTGCGAGCCTACTCTATTAATTTATGATAACTTGATCAGACATTTATTTATTTATAAATATTCACAATTAAAGCATAACATTAAGTGTCATAATAAAAGTAAATTAGTCATATAAATCAATTTCAAATCAAATCAAATCAATTTTATTTGTATAGCCCAAAGTCACAAAGTACATTTGCCTCAGAGGGCTTTACAATCTGTACAGGGAGTGACACCCTCTGTCCTTAGACCCTCGGTTCCAGTGAGGAAAAACTTGCCCACAAAAAACCTTTTAACAGGGAAAAAATGTGGAAGAAACCTCAGGAAGAGCCACAGAGGAGGGATCCCTCTCCCAGGACGGACAGACGTGCAATGGATGTCACGTGTACGTGTATAAATGCATTAAAAATATTGACATAGGACTAGGGATGCACACAGTTACTTAAGTTGGTTGGTTCCCATGCTATTAGGCACCAGAAATACTATTTGGATAAACTAATTATAATATTGTTGCTTAAAGTTGTTATCCCCCCTCACTCAGCCCCTGCTGGTTTTACGAGATCTTTGTCCCACTTCTGAAGTTATAGTTGTAACTTTTAGTTATTGCAGTCTGTGGATTCCACGAACTCTCTTCAAGTTTGAGCTGATTGGAGCTGTAGGCAGCGAAACAATTCATAAAACAAAAACTATAGGCTGCATTTGTTTTTGTTTTTGGACTAATCTCCTGCAGTCCGCACAGAATGGATTACCCCACAGTGCAGTATTTATCGGACTTGCAGGCCTTTATCGATCACTACTGCCATCAACAAGACAACACTGACTCCAACACTGGCAGCAGCACATCCACCAAATCTTTCAAAAGAAAAAAACAAACAAAAAAAAAACAAAGCGATTCGAGAAACAAAGAAACATCTCAGACCTACAAACTCAGAGCATGCCAGATAATCTCATTTTCTCCTGAGACTAAGATTAAAGACTTAATGAAAAGCAGCCCTATAAACAAAAGTGTGTCCCTGACTTCCAGAGTGACTGAGTTGGTTGGTAGAGTGTTGACTTTCTCTTCAAAATAAATGTGTGAACTAATGAATTAAGTCCCCAGGAGACTTTCAAGCTTTTTTATGCTCACATGAGATAATGTGGCGTGGGCTTCTGCAGATGGCGAGGGAACTATGAACGCAGACAGATCACTGTCTGTTGCAGTATTCTCTGAAATACCAGGAACTGTATGAACAAAACAATCCGTGAAGAAGTCGAGCGTCACGACACAGACCATACATAGCTGCATGCTCTGCTGCAGTTCCTCACTGTAGAAAAATTGTAATTATAAACTCACATCTATTCATACACATACTGTACTGTGAAGAAAGAAGTCAACAGATATATTCTAATAAAAAGGAGGTTAAACATCTTGTTAACAATTTAATTCTACTGGCAAAATATTATTTATCCAAATCTAGATTTTTAAGATCCCCAGTTCTTCAATAATTTAAAACACACATTCATTATGTTACTTTGTATTGAAGTAACATAATGAATGATTTTTTTGTTATCAGTATTTATGGCAGTTATGTTCTCCTGTCCTATCAAACCAAGTGACTTCAGCTAAGCCTGATTTGTGAACTTAATTATGGTACCAGGTACCAGTCAGAGTAACAATGATCATATGGCAACTTCTGTGGCTATGAAATGAAGCCAAGGTGGAAGTTCCAAAAACTGCAGTTCCTCTTCTCGTCCACTTGAGGCTGGCTCCATAAGTCCCCATGTTGAAATGTCCAACTTCACAGCAGAAATAAACATGAAATTTTTTTGGTCTCTATAGCTAATTTCCCCGTTCATGACAACTGTACTGAGGGTGAATTTATATACAACTCACCTGTTCAGATTATAGTTATGCAGGATTAAGTAGATGCTTTAATTAAAAGTTGGATGCCATCACAGGCAGCTTGTTTGAGCAATTAGGCTTTATTCAGTCCACCTCAGCTCAACTGACGATGCAGGTCTTTTTGTCCATTTTTTGATTAGCCAGGAGTCAGAGAAGGAAGGTGGTGCCAGCTGGAGAATATGCCCATGTTTTATAGTTATGACTGTCTGCAACATTGTCATGAGAGCCTACTGTTTACATTGTGTCTGCTATCATAGTCAATGCTAGTGAAGTTCCCTAACTTAACAAAAAGTGTTGTTTTCACTATACCACAATATTTCCCTAAACTTTAAGCATATAAGAAAACATGAATCATTTTTATAGCACTGGTGGGTAACTGATTTGCACTGACAAACACTGTCATCCTGCTGAGCACGGCAATAGATTAAATCAATTTCAAATCAAATCAATTTTATTTGTATAGCCCAAAGTCACAAAGTACATTTGCCTCAGAGGGCTTTACAATCTGTACAGGGAGTGACACCCTCTGTCCTTAGACCCTCGGTTCCAGTGAGGAAAAACTTGCCCACAAAAACCCTTTTAACAGGGAAAAATGTGGAAGAAACCTCAGGAAGAGCACAGAGGAGGGATCCCTCTTCCAGGACGGACAGAGTGCAATGGATGTCACGTGTTACAGGACAATCACACAAACATAATGTACAATGACTAAAATGACAATGAATAAATGAATGATAAAAATGATTACAGTAACAGATATGGTAGTAATATGACAGTAATATATATGTAGTGGGCGTCATGCAGGATCACAGCAGCAGCCACGATCCACGAGAACCTGCTGGACGACAGAGCACAGAAACTCCGGGGAAGTTTGGTTAGTAACATGCATTAATGAGGACATGTCCACATGATGAGAGATATGGAGAGATATGGGGATATAGAGATTAGATATATATATAGAGAGAGAGTGAGATATAGAGAAATATAGAGAGAATTAGAGGAGATGGATATATATATATTATATATATATATAGAGAGAGAGGAGAGGAGAGAGAGAGAGGGAGAAAGATATAGGAGATAGAGAGAAAGAGAGAGGAGGAGAGAGAAGAGAGAGAGAGAAGATAGAGAGAGATAGAGAGAGAGAGAGGAGAGAGAGTTTTCGGTAAGGGAGATTTGTGCATCTTCAACCAATACCGTGCCTGGCTAGGCATAACCCTCGGTGGGGTCCCCCGGCAGTGTAATCCTATGGCAGCATAACTAAGGGATGACCTGAGCCAGCCCTAACTATAGGCTTTATCAAAAAGGAAGTCTTAAGTCTATTCTTAAAGGTGTTGACCGTGTCTGCCTCCCGAAACCAGAATGGTAGTTTGTTCCACAGAAGAGAGACTGATAGCTGAAAGCTTGGCTCCCAATCTACTTTTGGAAACTATAGGAACCACGGAACCCAGCGTCCTGGAGCACATGTTCTAGAGGGTAATAAGGTATTATGAGCTCTTTAGATACGTGGTGCCTGACCATGAAGAGCTTTGTAGTAAGAGAAGAATTTTAATTCTATTCTTATTTATAGGTAGCCAATGCAAGGAAGCCAAAATGGGAGAGATGTGATCTCTGATCTTGGTTCCTGTCAGAACACGTGCAGCAGCATTCTGAATTAACTGCAAAGTCCTAAGAGGCTTATTAGAGCCGCCTGATAACAAAGGTTACAGTAGTCACAGCCTAGAAGTAACAAATGCGTGGACTAGTTTTTCTGCATCCGCCTGAGAGACAATGCGTCTGTTTTAGCGATGTTCGTAAGTGGAAGAATGCAGTCCTCGAAATTTGTTTTATGTGGACGTAAAGGACAAATCCTGATCAAAAACAACTCCAAGATTCTTTACAGTGGAGCTGGAGGCCAGGGTGATCCCATCTAAAGTAACTAAGTCTCTAGAAAGAGAGTTTCTGAGGTGTTTGGTCCAAACAAGAACTTCAGTTGTCTGAATTTAATCAAAAAAATTGTAGGTCATCCACTTTTTATATCCTTAAGGCATGCTTGGAGTTAGTAACTGATTGGTGCATCAGGCTTGATCGATAATATAATTGGGTGGTCGTCAGCATAACAATGAAATTGATAGAGTGATTCCTAATGATGTTCCCTAAAGGAAGCATATATAAACTGAATAGGATGGTCCAAGTACAGAACCTTGTGGGACTCCATGACAAACTTTGGTCGCATGGAGGATTCATCATTGACGTGAACAAACTGAGATCGATCTAAAAAGTACGATTTAAACCAGCTTAGGCTTCCTTTGTGCCAATTCGATTCCAGTCTCTGTAAAAAGAATTTGATGGTCAATGTGTCAAATGCAGCACTAAGATTCTAACAGGACAAGTACAGAGATGAGTCCTTTGTCTGATGCCATTAGGAGGTCATTTGTAACTTTGACTAATGCGGTCTCTGTGCGATTAAGAAACACTAATATGGGTCAGGTGTATTTTCTTGTTTAGTTTAGACCTTAAGGTGTAGCATGTAGTAATCTGTCACATCCCTTATCCAACATCAACTTTTTTCACATTCTATCTGACGTGCAACAAAGATCATAAACGACCATAAAACACCACGCCCTCTGTGTTTGTCTCAATCCAATTTATCAGCACCTCAAACAAAGGAAGCCGTTTTCCAATAAAAAAAGTTCTACTTCTTCAACAACTTGTGCTACAGTTCATTACACCATTATAATTGGCTGCCTGCGATCTAGAGCAAAATTCTTTAGCCTAGTGATGCTTTCACTGTGCGCTGCTTGCTCCTGTGTCTGGGCCTAATTGATTTCAGGTTGTCTGCAGAGACTAACTAATTCATTTTAATTCATATGAATAAAGCCCAAGTCCGAAGAAACCTATGCCCATGCTTATCACAGGGAGATAAAAGTTTTTTCCCGCCCCTTCAGGCTGCAAAAGGCAATTTGTCGAGTGGCCTGCTTAGCTCCTGCTGATGGTGTGAGGCCACAGCATTAATCAGAGTGAAAGCGGGGGAGAGAGAGAGAGAAGAGAGAGAGAAGTGGGAGAGGAGACGAAAAGAGGAGATGGGCTCTTGGCCTAGGTTTCTTTAAGCTTTGTGAGAGATTTGTCAGTTACACTTTTAATATTCGTCATATATTTTCTCAGTTCAAAGAAAGAGCTGACAAAACAAATAAATCATTACTCCAGGCTGCATCTTTCCTGTCCACAACCATTAAACTATTTTCATGGCTCTGGATTCTGTTTTTCAGCTGCAAAGAATCGCTGGAACATGATTCATCACTTTTATTGATTTCTCGAGGTTTCTTTTTCTCTGGACAAACACAGACAAGGTCATACTAAATGGTTTCCCACCCCATTGACTAAGCCTAAACATTGGGGTGATGCTGGGAAATTTAAATATGCTTATATAATCAAAATCCTTAATGGCCTCTCACTGGCTGCTCCTCTCAGCTGTGTTGTAGAGGATTAAATGGACCTTGACATTTTTCTGTCTGTGCCTATACCCTTGAATATCTACTGGTTGCAATGAAACATTCCCTCCACCAAAATGTAATGGATGAGTGCATTAAGAGAGGGAAGTTCTGTTGAAAGTCCCGTGGTCCGTCTCCACATGATATACATAACTGTGATAATAGCATAGCTCATGTAAACCTGCAGAAATGAGCTCTCATTAGAAAATCATGGCACAGATAGGAATGTACAGCAGCTAACATGGTGGGAAATATTCACTGCCTGTGTCAGAATTAGAAAAATCTAATTTACAATGAAGCCAACAGCTAAAGTGACTTGGAGGGTGGCCGGTACAAGTCCAGCAATGACCAAAGTATGGAAGGTGAACTGGTAGCTGACGAGGTCACTCCTGGGCACTGACGAGGTGCCCTTGAGCAAGGTACCATACCCATAACTGCTCCCACAGTGCTGCTCTGTGTGTCTGCCCATCACTCCACCTTCTCTCCACATTTCAATGTCTATGAGCCCTCTGTGTGTGTGTGTGTGTTTGTATTTCAGCAAAAAAAACTGAATGAAAAAAGAATTTACCCTATTCTATTCTATTCTATTCTATTCTATTCTATTCTATTCTATTCTATTTAGTGATAAGGTTGTAGATTGCAACCAAATGAATACCTGTCACCTCACCCTCCTCTTCCAAGCGGGAAGGTAAACTACAAGGTGAAATTCTTCAAAGGTTCTATCTAGAGGCAGGGTTTATTACTTTTCCTCTTCTGTGCTCTTGTAGAAACATGGCTGTTCAACATGGTGAACATGTGTAGGTATAAAGGTAGGCTATATTGTAAGGTAACAAAAACATAATGATTCTTATGTCCAGGTGATTATACACTCATGAAAACATAGATAAATAAAATAAATAAAAAATAGAACATTATATTCTTTTTCTGCCATAAAGACAGTCCCCTAAATCACACACACTGGATTTTTTTGCCAAGTCAGGGCAGCACCAAGCTGAAAACACAACATGTGATAAAGTGAACAGTTGTAGATGCCAGAGAGAAGTATTCCTTTCATAGTGATGATTATAAAACATCCTATTGTTATTTCCGAGTCATTTTGGTCTGGTCATTTTGGATCTTTCATTGCTAATTTACAATACCATAAATACAGCTGTGTGTTAAAAAAAACTTTTTTTTTTGTTTTGAAAAATGTCCATTTGTACATTTCTCAGTTTCAGCAGTTGTTGTTTTCTTTGTGCTGTTTTCAGTCCAATATGGGTTTCAATGTTTTGCACATCATCACATTTTGTTTTCTCGTCTGTCAACTCTTTTGGAAACAGACTTCTTGAGAACATTTTTGGCGACTCTACCCACCTCTGATTATACTGCAGTCACAGAACATCTCAGAATAGTAGAGTTTTCAGGAATAAAAGAAGTCTTCCTTCAGCCTGACAATGCCACATTCCTTTTTTAAGTCTTGAATAAGTTCTCTGGACCCTCAGGCCTTCACATTCAACCATCCTACATAAAGGATCACGTAAAACCTTTAGTTCAAGTAACAATGTGCCAATCAGGGAAACCCAAGCAGTGATAACATTGTCCTCCAGCTCCAGTGTTTGAAGAGCAAACAGCTGACAACTCTTACCTCGTGTGCACAATAGTGGGACACAGCTCAAATGATTAAGTTGTCTGGATCTGGTGAATTTGAGCAGCTACAGGCCTACTTTCAAACTTCCATTCTTATCTAAACTTTTACAGAGAGTTGTCTGCACTCAACTTTCCTGAATTCAACTTGACTTTGATGAATAAATCTGTGAAACATTTCAGGCTGCTTTCAGAACAATGCACAGCACAGAGACGGTTCCTATTAAGGTAGAAAATCATATTCTCATTGCAGCATGGAAGCTCTCTTTTAATCCCTCTAGATTTGGTGCAGCTTTTGCTAACATCTTAATTGATCAGGTATATTCCTAGCTTGGCATTAAGGACTTGTTGGTTCAGCTCTTATCTGTCTCATATTCAAATTCAAGACATCTTCAGCAGACATCATCAGTGGGGCTCAGCAAAGTTCAGTCTGTGGTCCCTGCTTTTACTTTTACGACTCCCAATTAGTCACATCACAAAAGGTCTCTTTTCACTTTTCTACTGATCATAAGAAGCTACAACTAAGCTTAGAGTCCAGACCGTCACAGAAACGCTGCTTTCTTCCAACTATCTCTTCAGTATAATTCAACACAGATAACAAATGATCATTTAGGTTTGTCCTCTGACCACCAATCTAAACTGGTTTCAGCTTCACTAATGAGAACTTGACAAAGAATCAAAACGTTAAGTCATTTAATGTGTAGGCTGTGTCTGTTTTCACAACAGTGTAATCAAAAACGCACCCTGGGAGTTGTAGTTCACTTCTTCCTCCCAAAAGTATTGTGTCTACAGGTGTGTACCTTGGATGAAACCTAGTTGTTCATATTACCTTTAATGATGATTCTCTTATTGTTGCTATTTCTATATTTAAGGTTTGGTAAGGTTTAGGTTTTAAGAGCTTGTTGATTCAATGAACATCATCTAAATAGAATAGAATGAAAAAAATACTTTGTACACTTTTACACATAGGCCTGCAATAGGACCTGTAAAAACTATAAACTATACTATGTAAAAGGTCAAAACAAACAAAAAAAGATAGAACAAACAAAAACAAATAATCAAACAGAAGTAAAAATAATACAATTATAATAAATAAAATAAATTAAATATATAAAAACTATAACTAAAAAATATGTAAAAAAAAAAAAAGAGGATGGCAACCAGTGCAGTTACGGATTCAGTACCTTGCTCAAGGGCCCCTCGGCAGTGCCCAGGAGGTGAACTGACACCTCTCCAGCTACCAGTCCACCCTCTATACTTTGGTCCATACCGGATTAGAACCAGCAACCCTCCGGGTTCCTACAGACTGAGCTACTGCTGCCCCTGGAACTTCCCATTTCATATTTATCTCACTATTTTTGCCACCTGCAAGTCCAAAATATTTCAAACATTTTCAATTAGTTTTTTTTATACATCCAAATTTCTGTGAGAAAAGTAGAGCACTATTCAAATCTTGATTTGCATATAGTGTGCTTATGAATGTGTTCATAAGGGAGGCCCTTTGGAAATGACTTTATAACAGCTTTCATTCTTCTATACTGCTAAGTCATTTGGTGCAATAACAGCTTTCATTCTTCTATACTGCTAAGTCATTTGGTGCATATGTTGTATGAATATTTGTGTTATAGCGTGTGCATTATATAATTTTCTACATATTCATATTCAAAATCTTTACTTTCAAAATAAATACAACACAAAAATATAAATGTTGAATAGAATTAATTACATTACATTACATTATGATTGTGAGAGTTGTGCTATATAATTACAGAAAGGACTGAAAGACATTCTTCCTACATTATTATGAGAGTGAAACAATAAAATATGCTTCATAATGAAGGGAAATATTGCAACAAAAGGGTGGCCACAGCCCTCAGGCTACAGCTCTAAATATCTTGCTTTCCACAGTTTTGAGAAGAGTAACTGATTTAAATGGCATTAAGTAATTGGATTTTTTTTCTGGATGGTTTCACATTCATCTCAGAGGCTGTGGCTGCAGAATACAAGCCTCATCTAATACAGTTTCATCCCCATCAAATGCTGCTGGATTGACAGAAATCCCCGCCTCCTGAGCATATAAATTCCTCTGGTTCTGGACGGCTGAGCATAATCGAGCCCGGCACAGAACTAGTGAGGGAGATGTCAGATGAAAATGTGACGAAGAAGGAAAAAGAGTTGTTTTTGCCGCTGTTAAACAATTTGATAGACAATACAGACAATGGATGATGGATGGATCCCTTGGATGTGCCAACCTTAGTGTAAAATATTACAGAAAACTCAGTGCAATATAGTGCAATACACTGATTCCTCTGTTATTGTGATTCTGAACACTGCATCCTGTAAATAGACATCACTCAGTGTCTTACAGTGTTGTATAAATTATATATGTCCTGGAGTATATACAGAAAAATAGAGTTGAGTGTGCTGGAGTGTTAAAGATCAAAACATTCTTCATATGTAGTTTTGTACTGAGCCTCTCATTCAGATGCCACTACTATTCCCTCATTATCTTCTAACAATCAAGATGTGCTTAAATATTGGAAAAATATTGACACTACTAATGATCCCTTTCACGTTACACGTGCCAGTCATTTAATCCATTGGTAATATGAAACATTTAGTGCATCTTAAAATAAACTCAATCCCCTGTTCAGTAAATGACATGAATTCTCAAAAGAACTGTGTCTACACTTCAAGATTCCTAAAATAGGATGCAAGTGTTTACCTGTAAATCAGAACCTCATCATCAGAGCAGTTGTACTGGAGCTGGTACATCTTCACCTTGGGAGCTGACTTGCTTACTGTCCACTTGACCAGTGCTGAAACAGCTGTCACCTCAGAGACGGACACAATCCTCTCTGGTTGGCTCTTGGGAGCACCTTTGCTGATCCTTGTTGTCCCTGTGATATCAGAGAGACGTGACTTTGGCGGTGCTGGCTGCCCGGTGCCGTTGCTGAGGTGAGGAAGCTGGACAATGGACACCTCCACAGAGGCAGTGGACTCTCCGGCCACGTTAGCAGCAATGCAGGTGAAGGTGCCGTAATCCTTGGAGGTGGTGATGGTGATGCTAAGGGTTCCGTTGCTGAACACTGAGGTTCGGGAGGAGTTGCCAAGCAATCGATCATCAGGGGAGATCCAGTGGATAACAGGAGATGGGTCTCCTGTTGCTTCGCATCGTAGGCTGGCTGTTTGGCCCTCCAGAACCAGCATTCTGTGGGTGTGCTGGGTAATGAGCGGTGGCTGACACACAAACTCCTCCTCTTTCACATTCCAGAAGTAACGACCCTTCAGGCCAGTCGGGGAGGCACAGGTCTCCAGGTCATCATCTCTCTCAAGCCTCCGCAGCCACAGCATCTCACAGTTGCAGTGCAGTGGGTTTCCGCCCAGGCTTAGGGACAGCTGTGGAGCATAGGGTGTAGTCAGGATCATTGAGTCCTGGGCGCGGGCAAAGACGGGGTCTGGGGGTAGCTTCTGCAAACGATTAGAGGTCAGGTCCAATCTCGCCAGCCTTTCCAAGTCAGTGAAGGTTCCCTCTGGAATAAAGTTCAATAGATTGTGATCAAGACTTAGCTGGTGAAGGTTAATCATCTGGCGGACAGAGTCCCAGGGCAGAGATATTAGGTTGTTGTAGGAGAGATCTAGATCCTCCAAGGCAGGTGCCAGATCCTCAAAGGCCTTGTCATGGATGCGTCCCAGTTGGTTGTTGTTGACAATGAGGTGTTGCAGGTTGACTAAACCTCGCAAGTCATCAGGGCCTAGCTCCATCAAGCGGTTGTTGTCCAGATGAAGTGAGCGTAGTGTTTCCAGGTCACCAAAGGAGAAGGGCTGAATGTAGCTGATGGTGTTCCTGGAGAGGGTCAGATCCACCAGGTCGGTCATATTGGCAAAGTCCTGCTGTGTAATACGGAGGATGTAGTTGCCTCCCAGACGGAGCTCCACTGTACTGCGGTCGATGTCCGGAGGCACAAAAAGAAGGCCTTTGGAGGGACACAATGTCCCCAGGGACTCAGACAGATTCTGGCATACACAGTACTTGGGGCATGCATGGGTGATCATCACTGTGGCTCCCAGGACCAGCAGGCAGCAGATGATGTGGTCCATGGTAGAGTCATATAAGGGAAGCTGTGTGAGAAACAGAAAAATAAAGATAAAGTAAGGGTAATAAAAATGAACTCATCTTTCAAACACCATTTCAACACAGCCCCTCTGAAAGACCACAGAAGGAACTTAGGTGCAAAAGGTGTAAAGGGATCTGAGATGGAGCCACAGGCACAACAATGTCCTACCTGAAACGATCAAGATTTTAAAGTCATTTCCCAAAATGACTGTCTGCTTCTTTTTTGAAATCTTTACCTAATGCCTGCAGGAATCATTAAAGTTTCACCTCATCTTAAAAGTTTCTGTGTCAGGGGGATATGCCCTGCAGACTGTGACAGAAGTACCAATGCACTGTTGCAGAGAACTCCATGCTAGGTGTAGTTAAGTCACTTTAATGAGACATAAAGTGTCTGGATATGCTGAAGTTTCTGCATAATAGTTACTCTAAGGCTGTGCATTGTGTTCACTGCCACAGAAGAGAAGTAAAAAGTCGCTGTTCATGCAACATTCTTCTTGCATCCATCAGAGTTGGCTGGTTCCCAGATTTGAACCAGACTAAAGAAAATTAAAATTGCCAAAAACCAGAGATGTGAATGTAAGTTGTGTAAGTTGGGATGCTGTGTAAAATGTAAATAAGAACAGGATTGAAGCACAAAGACAAGATATTTAATGAAACTGGGGCAACAAAACACTGTAGAAGTTGTGGAATAATCAGAAAAAACCTGCTTGGAACATTCCACAGGTTAACTGATGACAGCTCATTTTATCATGGTGGTGTATCATGGGTATGAAAGGGGCATCCCCAGATTTTCACAAGAAAGGACAAGGTGAGGTTCACCACTTTGAAAAAAAGCTCAACATTTTAAAATGAATGATTCTCGACACACAACTGTAATTAACTAAACCTAACCCTGTAATGTAAAGATATGCAAAAAGACAGATAGCAACAATGTCCAGAAACACAGCTGACTTGAACTGATTATGACATAACTGACATAACTGTCTATGTAATAAACCAATGGAAAGTGTGCTGTGGTCTGACAAGTCCACGTTACAAATGATTTTTTGAAATCACGGCAGTCATGTCCTCTGGGACAAATGTCCATTTTACACAGTGTCTCTTTTGTGAGGTGGAGGCAAAGATTGGTAGCAGTGGAAACACTGCCCTGTGAGTCTGAACAAGCCAAAGGTTTAGCCTGACCACTTTAAATAAACCCATCTGAAAGAACAGTATAATGGACAGTATGAGTAATAATTTTACCTTAGGTTTGTCTAAACTGGAGGCTGCTGTGTTGCAATGTATTTTTTGTTACAAAGTTCCAACATCTTAGGAATGACTGGTACACTTGGAGGAAATGGGCATTTATAGCAAACAGTAATACTGTACACTTTAGTAATAAAGATTTCGATCGAAACAGCTCTGTTCTCTGTCCTTAAGTAATATTGAGGATCCTGTTGGAGAACTAACCCCACACTAAAAAGCACCAAAACTTTGGAGGTCAAGGTAGTGCAGGGAGTTGTTGAGTGGCATTGGCATGATGTGTCAAAGGGGAGTGTTATAGAAGAGGTAATATAATGGTTGTGTTTACGTGCATATGAATTATATATATGTTGTTATTGAAGTTGCTAGAGTAATTTCTGTTCCATAAATCATGGCCAGAAATAAAGAATAAGGTTGCAACAATCATGTTTCCATGGGATATGCAAAGCATCTCGACTCCAGACGGTATGCAGTCTATATTGCCAATGGCATACCATTTGTGCTTGCCTTGTTCAGTTTGTTCTATAATGGAGTCTGTCAGTTACTGGGCCTCGGAACGGCCTCTATCTGAGACATCATGTGACCCAGGTCTATTTCTCTCCAGGGATATAGCACTCAGGTGTAGATAATGCTGTAATCATAATGTAGTCCTGTGATTGGGGAATACAGCGCAATAACTCAAGTACAGCACATTAGACAGCAGGCTGTAACAGCATTCACTGGGGCGACTATGGTGATAAGTGGTATTTTTAAATGATTGTATTTCAGTGGTCAAATAAAATAGGACTTTGAGTGACTTTCATTCCAGACTACTACGCATGAGACAACACACCTGCAATTTTATTTATCCACTTCTGCATGTGATAATCTCTCTCTGAAATTTAGTGTAATGACTCAGATAACGACAGAAAGCAGCCTGAAAGAGAAAGTGTTGCAGTAAACCACTGTGCACATTTGCACATCATTATATGCACAGTGATGTTATACAATATTATTTTTCAGATAAGAACAAATATGCAGATAAACAGCATGAAATAAAAACAGCACGCTTTCCAACATGAACTGAGATTATCCCCTTTTCCTTTGCTGCTTCACACCCACACACACATGCACACATCAACATCTGTGCACTGCACATACACACTCATGGATGGCCGCACACACCCACACTAACATGTTCAAACACCCAAACACACACCACAGTGTTACCAAATATTGCCTGTGATGAATCATATCGTTGTGTTGAGTTGACTTATCTATATTTCTCAGGTTTTCTGCCTCACAAAGTGTCACCTGCCTGATATGATAGAGGTGCTAATGGGCGTAATGATGATGATGAATAGTACAGTGTAACAGCTGCAGGGACAGATAAGGAAAATGTTAGGCTAAAGGCTGACTGAGTGGGCTGGCACTTACAAAAATAATGGTAATCTGAATGCTGAATTTGTGTGCACGTTGGGACAAGGAGCTGCAGTACTTTTCAACAAATAGTACCAGGGCTCAAAAGTGGACTGGAACTAACATTCCAACACCACCACCTCCTTCAACTGTTACAGAGGGCGGGACTGAGAGGAGAGACGGGTGAAGTTGTGAGTAACATTTACATGAACTGCACTGGTTGGTATAGTTTTATCACAAAAGTTAGCTTTAGTGAGTTCACTGCTGACATGGCTGCTGCTCAATGTCTTCTACTATCTATAAAGAGTGAAGGAGTTGAACCTAAGACAAATACTGTTAGGATGATGACAGTTTATGTCTTGTGTAAAAGTATGTTTGTGTTCACTGATTTGTTTGAACTCTGGGCAAAGCCCCAAGACGGATAGATTGTTTTCCAGAAGCCCCACGATGTGTAAGGAATCAGTTCATCCCCTTGGAGGAGATTATATATGCTACAAAGAAAGTCCAGAGAATTGTAGATGGTTTCCAAATATATATTAAGGCTCTATCTTTCTGTGTCGGAGATGATTGTCTGTGTCTCCTCAGCGCTCATATTAAACTGCCAGCTAAAGATCAACTCATCATCTGTTGAGTGTGTTCAGCTATTTGTCTCGTGGCCCAGAAGATCCTTCCTGTCAAATACATTTAGTTTTCATTTCATTTCAACTGGTTGGTGGCAAAGGAAATAAACTGATTGGAGCTTTGAGGAAATTTTCAACATTTTATTTTTAAAAATGTCTTTAACAGCATTATTTAGTAATGTATTTTGTTTTTTTGTTTTTTTGTTTTTTGTATTTGACTTGTCTGATAAACCTTTATAATAGTCAGTTTCCGGGGCTCCACACACATCTTCGAATTACTTGTTTTGTCTGACCAACAGTCTCAATCCTGAAAACAATATAAGATTATAGAGCAACAAATTCCTACATTTTGTGAATCCAGAAACAGATGTGGCTGTTTGTGGCTGTCGTTTTAAATTCGGCCATGGTTGGAAGTGGTCCTCATGGTATTGTATACAGTCCTATCTGCTGTCGATTAGTAAAAGAAAAGAATGGCTTTCTGTGAAAATTCTAAATTCAGCCAAACTCCATTTTGTATAGAACAAACTTTTTATCAACTGATGCTATGTCTTCAAATCAATATTAGATATGAGAACAGAGTATAACAGTTATGAATATCCTTCATGTGCTGTCGATTAGTCACTTTGTCCCAAACTCCAGCCTAGAATAAGGTACATTGTAAATGACCTGCAGAGTCCTTAGAATGTGTTCACGGAGCCTCGGGACCACAAATAGAAGCATTTCATCACAGAGAGCGGAGCAGCACACTGAGGAGGAGTGTTTACTAAATCATCTGGTCAAAGTCAAGGGCGCTCTGTGGAGGATGGATGGTGTGGAGGTCAGGGAGTTAGCAAAACGAGATCTCTCCCGACAAGTCAAGCATGACAGCCATGCGAGTGGCTCCCTTGTATGTTGAGCAGAGCCAGATAGCAGTAATCAGCGAAGGCCTTGATGTGAACACTCATCACAGCTCCTGACAGACAACCACTGTGCCAACCCCGGGGGCCCGCTGGGCTACAGCCTTCATGCACAGAGGTGGAGGGGAAGCTACAGTCTGCAGAATCATTCACAGCAGCCCTTATCTGAGCACAGGCAGCCATACTGTTACTGTAGATTGATGTGTCGTGATAATTTTAGTACTGTCCCATACACATTGTGAAAGATTGAATCAATAATGAATTTCCTGAACATTCACAGCTTTCACAAACTCTCTTGTGCAAGATGAAATTTCATTTCAGCGTGTGCTCCTGGAGGGCAGAGTCTGCACAGACAGCAGCTGAGTTTGAATAGTAAAGAGAAGAAAAAGTGGCAGCATCTGTGTACCTCACAAAACAGGATTCAACTACGCCTACGCAGTATCATGACAGGAGAGAATCTTTAGATATTAAACTTTGTATTGGTATCAAAGGCTGATCTTGGAAAGTGTGACAACAGTACAGAAGGTCTAATGCAGCATTTCATTCAAAGAAATATTCAGTTTGTAGATTATAACCACATCTTTGATGTTTTCCAAAGAGTTTTTGTTCAGAGGAACCAAACAAAGAGCACTAACACATTGTCTTTGTCAAAGAAGCTGTCCCGCAACAGCTACTACTTTTAGACTGTTGAAGAGTAATTTAACTGCAGGCTGACTTTCTCTGATGGTTAGAAGTTTCAGTCAGCAGTCATAAGTGTGGTTAGGTGTGGTGTGGAGTAGTTGTGAAGTAGCAGACATTTAAGTCAGCTACATGAAACAAACACAAATATCTGATATACTTCCTGTTTCCGGTGTTGTTTTCCACTGGTGAAGCTTCTATTGGTGCTCTTTTATTGCATCATCTTGTTGCACCTTCTTCTTCTGGTCTGACTGGAGAATTATTATTATTATTATTATTAACCAACTCATACTATTAAAGTTAGAGCAGAGCATGAAAACAAACGTTCATTATAAGTATAAACATAATTTAGTATCAGAATATGCTCTTCAAGTCAATTCTTAATCTTGTGAGGCAGCTGGACTTGCAAGATAATGTGGGAATCCATTTTGGCCTTACGCACTTGAAAACAATGGCAGCTGCTAAAGAGGTTCACGTAGGTCTGCCTGCATCAGTTCTCTTTGAAGTGTAGAACTTTTATTAACTGAAAGAAGAACAAAGAACGACACTGAAGACTTTTATGGATGGAAAAGAATTTGGCTACTTTACCTGGTTTGTTGATCTGATCATTTAAAGTTCACACGTGAGAGACAGAGATAGAAAGATGGTTCATCCAGTCACATGTAAATCATTAAGGGCATGCCCTTTTCCAAATGACAACTTCCCAGAGAGTTCTGGTTCAGGTTCTGGCAGGATTTAGTTAACTCATACAGACTCTGTGAGCAGTTGAGGGAAGGTGAGAGTTGTCTTTGATCTCAGAGTGGGAGGATACATTCATGCACCTCTGTAAACCCAATGAGGACAAAATTCAATAAGTACTGTATCTGCACCAGATTCATTCATTCATTTTCAGCAAACACCTATGTCTCCATCCGAAAGCCAACAAAGATAAAAAATCGTTGAGGCTTTCAGGCTCCCTCACATTACTGTTCCTTTTTTATCCACATGACAGGGCCAGCGTGTGTTCAGGTACTACATTGTGCTGTTTTACATTATATGCAATAGACTAATGAGAAAAAATGATTTCAACATCAGTGAATAATGTGCCTGGCCATCCTTACTTTGCTAGAACAAGAAGCCTTCTCATTAGTGCACAGCTGATGGCGGGAGGTTCTGTTGGTTTATTATTTTCAAAGAGTATGTTGCTTTTTCTCTGACTATTGCAGGTTTGTAAGTGGTGTCAACAAGTCTTCGTTGGAGTATATCTCCAAGGGCCAAAGAACAACAACAATGAGCCCTGCTTTTGCATGAGATATTGGCCCTTGTTTTTTATTTCATAAGAAAAAGGCATAATCATGATAGGGAAGGGAGTGCGAATGTTTGTCAAGACAGTAAACCTGCTGGGTATTTTGAAGGACAACCTCAAAGGCATACACTGAATGTTGCAGGACACTGATTTTCTCTTCAAACTGATTGGTATGCCCTGTCTAAAATACTTCGGAGAGTCTAGTAGCACATCACTCAACCTACAATCAAATATTGTACACTAAATGTTTATTGTTTGTCTTTTAAATCACTTCTGTGTACAGATAATGGTAAATGGATTGTACTTAACTTTACTCAAAGTGCTTTACACTACATGTCACATGGCCAAGGCTGCTTTACAAGTTGCCAACTGCTCATCAGAAAAGAATCAATCCCATTCACACACAAACACACTGGCGTCACAGCCATCAGGAGCAGTTTGTGGTCAGGTATCTTACCCAAGACCTGACTGGTTGACATGCAGACTGGAAGAGCTGGGGATCGAACCGCCGATCTATCTGGCCCAATAGCTGAGTGAGGAGCACTGCTTGTTACAAATGGAGCTGCAGCAGAAAGTTAGTCTAGTTCATTGTGGTTCAGGTTAGGCCTGCTTCTTTGTCCTGTTGAATGGAAACCAAGGTGTTAAGTTTATGTTTTGGTCTGTTAGTATGTTAGTGAAATGCATAGTGGTAATTAATCCACTGGACCAGAGGTGTCTAAAGTTTTTCCATTTTGAGATCCAAAGCTGAGACCTAATGGTTTCCCATGAGCCAGGTGTATTCATAAAGTTCCCTTAATGGACTTCCTGTGCAAGTGTCACCCTACCCACCATGAAATAATGCAAAGAAAATTAATATTTAGGGATCCTACATATTTAAAGAGCATTTTTAGCTCACAAAATATTAAGCAGCATAAACTACGATTTATATTTTAATTGTTTTTCTTAATTTTTAACCGTTTTTCATGAGAAACATCTAGTGAGCCAAAATGAACCTTATGGCCACACTTTAGTGGAGTCTTGCCCCAGACCATACAACAGATCATTAGTACACAGTACTAGCTGTGCTCTGACACAGTTAATTCAACTTTATTGCTGCATAGTTCATATTCATAGACAAAGTTAGCGTTGAGTCACTGCAAAACAAATGTGCGAAACTGTAGCCCAAGGAAGCTTCCAAAGAAGCCTTCTGTTATTTCAGTGTGTCACAAACGTGCTCACACATTTCATATCTCTGCTCCTCATCATTTTTATTTTTCTGCATCACAAGCCACCAGAAGATTATCATATTCACATTTGAGCTTTGAGTTCATTACTATTCGCAAATGTTACAGCTTTAGACAAAAGCTGCATTGAAACAGAGCCGAAAAGCAACTCAGTTGCTCAGTCTGTGGGGTGTGGAGAGGTTTGCCTGTGGCTGTAGTTGTATTTCGTGCCTATATGTGTAAAATGAAGGGAAATAAGAATTTCCCCATTGAGGGATTAATAAAAGAAATCATCTTTAAACAGATTCAGATTTGACAAGGGGATTCAATACTGGATTTCAAAATCTGTGCTGAGGACCACAGAAGCCCAAACCCTACAGGATGCATTGAAGAACTATCTTATTTTGCTTTTACTGTATTTTTCTGAAGAAGGTCTGATATTAAAAGATTGTACTATGCACTAAAATTCAACCAGTTGTCATAAGCAATTAATCCAATTACATCTGACAAAACAGAGCTTTCATATGGTGATTCACTACCTCTTATCTTTTCTTTCAACAGATAAAATCCTCTCAACGTTCAAAGGCATTGGATCAGAGGAGAAACCTCCTGTTAAGAAAGAATGCTCTGCATATGCCATATGTAAATACTGGGCATGATGAATTTATAGTTCATCTTGCCTTGGGCATGGTAGTTCCTCTTACACAGCCACTGTCTCACCCTGTTCTACCCTAATGATCAAATGGATCCTCGAGTTTCCTCAACCACTGAATGAGAGAGTTTAAGTGTCACATGATTAATGCCGTTTTGGGGGCTTTTCCACCCCAATGAAGATAACACTGCACCTTGTGGCATTTTAAGAGTCTTTAAACCACAAATACTGCACTAAATATCTGCTATCTGCTAATATTCAGCAGTTAAAGAATATAAAAGCTCCCGTACTAAAGAGGCTATATGATACTTTTATAATATACTGTGTGTGTGTTATATTAGGCTGCAATGAGGATTTGTGCCGGGGAGGATTCAGCTCAGATGTGACAATCAGACTTATCACATCCACAGTCATGAGATTTAGGTGTAAGTATGCGTGTTGACACGTTTGTCTGCAGGAGAGCAGCTACAGAAGCAGGATCAGGGCTCTGATTTTTAATCTAATCTCCGAGACATGGCAGACTACCTCCTATTAGCATTCTGCCACTGCTGGATTTTGTGAACAGCTCTAAGAAGCTTTTGGGTAGAAATCTGCCTATCATCTTCAGAAGGCTACAGAGTCTGCAAGATGTTACATTAAGTTTGCACTTCAGGGGATGAATGTAGACTGCAGAGCTTAATAGAGATGGCTAAAGTGTTAGCCTAAGAAGGTGTGACCTGTGGGAAGAGCTGTTTGGGTGGCTCCAGGCTCAGGTTTAGCGAGGAGACCAGATAAGGAAAAAATGACAGGTCTGCTGGGTTTGTTGAACCCCTTTGTGCTGCAGGGAAAACTGCTGGGCAACATATCTAAAAACATGCTTTTATACTAATACATGTATTTTAGGTTCGCACATCCAGTGTTGTAATGCTAGAGATGAGTCTTGCTTTCAAAAGCCAAGATATTTGTCAGCTAAGCATTCTGTAATAAAAATGAAGCCACAAAGAGTTCTCCTGAAAACCAGCTTCAGCCTGTAAATCCTGCACCACCTACTGAGACGTCTGTCTGTCAACCCTCACTCAAAGACATTTTGAAATTATTAGCTGCATATTAGCTACCTAAGTCGGCTATATAATGTCTGGTCTTGGTCTTGACTCAGTCTCACCCTACCTTGGTCTTGGTCTTGACTTTTTCTTGGTCTTGACTACAACACTATTAGAAGTGATGCTTTGGCTTCTGTTCACACCAGTAACAGGGGTTGATTCTCATCTCGTTGTGTTCTCTCCTGCATCTGGGCGTGTTCATTGGAAGGTAGATGCTGACACTAGCTCAAGTCCCTCCCTATCTGCCTGAGGAAGTAAACAGCACTCTGCTTCCTGTTTCATGCAGACTTTAATGCAGCTAATTCTTTGGGATATTACACATGGTGTGATGTGTGGATCAATGACAGATGTCATCACCGACAACCTGACCCTGCATTAAGATGATTACTTCATCTCTGTTCTGTTTAATGGCTTTTATTGCTTTTTAGAAAAAAAACATGCTGACGTCTGTGTTTTCACACATAAATGTGTCAATCACACCCTCATACACACACACACACACACACACACACACACCCACATGTATGCACGCTGACTATTTTTGAGACATAAGCACTCCACGTTGGAATGTGTTGCTTTCTGCTGCAATGCCATTTCGAGTTGCTGCATGGCTGCATGCATTTTTCTAGTTACACCGATCTCATTTATCAAAAGTGACAGGGAGGCGTTTTCATAAGAGCCACTCAGGGTAAAGATCAGCTTATTCAGCTAACTAACAGAAAGAACAGAAAGAAAACACCCTGGCAGTCTTTCCACAGCTCCTTCGCTCGCTTGTTAATAACCCCACGGCTAGTTCAGTGGTGGCTCGGCGTCTGCCGACTCTGCTACATGCCTGCCTCTCTCGTTCTCTGCTAGGCAGGTCTGAACCCTTCTTCTAGGAGGCTCTATTCAAATGATTAATAATTTCAGTTGGAAGCAGAAGTGACATCATGAAATTGCTTTTCTATTGTCTGGCTAATTAACCTTCTTGCTTGGTGCTCTGAATAGTCTCTTACATTCCTCTTTCTTGTGACAGCAGGACTATGGGGCTGCTGAGCTTCCAAAGAACGCCAACATTTCCCTCGATGGAGTGGCGGGGCTGTGAGCCGGCCTTTCGGGTGGAAAATACTTCCCGTATATAAAGTGACAAAGGATGCTGCGCAATGGCATTTTACATTTTAGACATTCTTCTGCCAATCATACGGAGAAGCTTCAACAAGTACAACTGTGAAAGAAACTTTAAACAAAGATTGCAGAAAAACACTGACACAGCACACACACTATATGTATGTATGTGTGTATGCAGCACTGTTCTGCAGGGATGTTTGCATGCTTGGATTCAGGTTTGAGTAAAACTAATCGTTGTTATTTTGAGGTTTTCTGACTGCAACTGAACAACAGTTCCATCGATCGATAACATTACTCTCTGAAGTCATTTCTGAGATCTCACATTGTAAACAAAACAAGTCCAACTTAATTGAAGAGAAAGTAAATGTGAAGAATAACATTATGGCACAAGCTTTAACCTGCTGTGCTGGGCATATTTGTTCAAAGTTAACGCTCCAGAAACCAGCAGAATCAAACAACAAAGACAACAAAACAGAAAGAAAAAAAGTCACCACGACCTGGTCAGTCCTTTCTGCCGACTCTTCTGTGAACTGTCCGCCAGAAACAGCATCTGTCTGGGCAGTTAGATCTGGGTTGATCCCTCTGTTTACTGCTGGTGATGATGTGATGCAATTTTGAGCAATCCACATTGTTATAGCAAACAGTAATGTAATAGTCGGTAGTGTCTTTGGCAACTTACTGAGATAAGATCTTTGAATTTATGTGGAAAAGTTGGCATGACCTCTGGAAACAGCCTCCTTCTGGGCAGTGAGAGCTGGGTAAGTCCATCTATTTACTGATGGTAATTATGTCTTCATCTCTTTCCACTATATAAGACAGGTCAGGATGTAGAGATTTACAGTGGAAACCGGGTGAAAACCCACAAAAATGAAATCATAGATTAAAGTTGCATTAATGTGTGGTTCAGGTTATTGATGACTACTCAAACTGTCTAGAATACAAAGGTCAGGGCTTTATTCCCACTGCCAAGCACTCTAGAGTCTAGAGGTTTGAAGGGTTATTAGTGCCATAACTGGTTCACTTACTTTGGTTTTACATTCAAGTGAAGTGTTAGCTAAGTAAGCTAAGCACAGTGGCAGCTACAGGCTGAGCTGATATTGTTGAAATGAAAATAAAGGAACACATTTTCGTGACTTTGGAGGAATGACTGTCAATCAAACAAAACTTATTTTAGTCTTTTTGATTTGTGAAACCAATCATTCAAACTCATCACAGACACACAGAAGAATTAAAAGGATCTTTTGATACCAGAGAATCTTTTGACAAAAATGTATTGGCTTTATAGTTCAAGAATCTCCAGGATTTCCCGAGCACTGCAGAAGTTTGCAGCTCCAGACCTTCATGAAATATTGATAAGTGTATCATATGTGCAACTGGGGAACCAGACACAGATAAAACAAAGGACAAAAGTCAAAAAGCAGTTTTAGAAAGCAATGCTGTGCTCCTATCTGAAGTATGCCACCTTTGCTGCTGTAACGCAGCCGCAGCCTCTAACCTCCCACTCTGCACTATAGATCACAATGGCACGCATCACTGACCTTCACGGTCAAGCCTCTCCAGGGACAATACTATGAGAGATAACAGGCTCCAATGAGAGGAGTCCTCAAATGCCAGGGCAACTGAGTAGAGGGCAACACACACCATGGACTGCAGCCTCTCAGAGCAAACAAGACTTCTGACTTAGAGAAAGAGAATCTATAAAATATTAACATCAGAATCATGAATTGAAACCACAACAGTGCATAGATTTGATCAAAGATTTAGAACAGGTTTAAAAGCTGAGACGCCCCAAATTCTCAAATAGAAACAAAAATAGAAAGTTTCTCTTGATCTGTTGCTCCTCTTCTAACAGAGGAAGAAATGAGACAAACTGCAGGAACTCCTATGAACCAACTGTTACTTTATTTATACTTTGGTCTTTCTTTTACATCCCCATGAAGTGTAATACGTGTTTTACATTGAAAACCTCACAGCTCTTTAAGATTCATTGACAGTGATGTAACAGTATTTCTGTCAAAAAGAGACAGAGGTGAGTACAGTGACAGCACGCTATTGTTGTACTGATGGAATTGGTGCTGTAGAAATGTACATTATGCTGAATTTATCAAGAGTGAAACACTAAAGTTTGCATCAGTTAGAAGTCCAGAGTCAGAGTTAATGGCTGTTGCTCTACATTTTTCAAGTTTAAAAGAGGGACCAGGTATGGAGATACACTCTCCATTGGTCTGTTTATTTTCAGTGCTGAGCCCCAGCTGAAGCTATCAGGCAGAACCCGCAGATACATTATGATGGATGAAGGAGAGAAAATAGCCTTATTTGCAGATGACATATTGATATTTATACAACACAACCTGTCTTCAGTGTCTGCACTTTTGCAGCGTCTGCATACATGTGGCCCAATCTCATGGTACAAAGTTAATTAGAGTAAATCAAAGGCGGTGATGTCTGCAACACGGCCTTCACAACATCCTCAGTAGGGTATTTTTAACACTTGCACACTTACAATGATGTTTTAGTGGCTGTACAGTGAGATAGCAAGCAGCATTCTATCACAGACAGCAATGTTAGAATCCTACAATGTAAAAGATATTTTGTATGTTCACCACTAGTTTTTCTGTAATAGTGCTGACAAACAAACAGCACTGAAAACGTAACCTCCCTGGCAGAGGTTATGAACATACTTAGGTCTATTTTTAATAAACTCATATCCAAATTTATACGAAACAAAAGAGAATAATATTGGGAACAATGTGTTCATTGAAGGACAGAGGAGGTCTGAGTGAGCAAACTCATTGCTGTGGTCAAATGAATTAATGAGAACCGGGAGACAGGAGGGCTCAGATAGAACATAGTTCAGAAGTGTTTGCCAGTTTAGCCTTTAAAATAAAGATTGAATTATGGGTAATGGAGGACTCTTTGTCAAGAGCCATGTCAGTTGTTGACAATATAGACCTTTCTTTTCCATCAGTGTGGGATTGTGGATTCAGATGGTGGGCACTGAAAGACTATTATAAACCAGCTAATTGAGGTTAGTGAACTCAAATTTTTGCTCACCTACAAACATTGAAATCCACACAGAAATCATATATAATGGAAATACCAACTAAAATCATTTCTGCCTCATCTACAGGCTGTCGACAGCTGACATGATGGAAAATATCTTCCATGTGGAAGAAAAATTAAATTAATTATTGATGGCAGAACTTCTGTATGAGTTGGCACAAAGTATGGAAATAATCTGAAGAGAAGATAAAAAAAGACTTTTAGGACTCCATTGGTAGTTTCAGTGTTTGATGGAGGCTCATTATCAGCTTTATGTCAGAGGAAATGGACGATGACTGGGGATCGTTCACATATCTGCTGGGACTGTTCAGTATTGCAGGGATTTTGGAAAGATATGAAAGAGGAGATTGAAAAAATAATGAAAATTGCCATTTCAATGGATCTTGTGTTGTTCTGAGACCAAAGATATACACAGAGCAGACTTTTAGTGAGTGCTAGAAAAACTATGACTATAAATGGGAGGAAAGTGCTCTCACCAACACAAACTCAATGACTCAGCTGGAGGCTGAAACAAGTCTACACAATAGAATATATATATATATATTATATTATAATATAGATATATATAGCTAGCGATATATATAACAAAACTGCAAACAAATGCTCAGATGTGGACAGATGTATTTGGAAAACTACAAACAATCAAAGCTCCCTGTCAGAGTTGTTTAACTGTGTTTTATGTTTTATATTACAGATATTTAAATTTAATACCATTTTAGGCCTTACTGTAAAGCCCTATATGGCCTCGCTCCACAGTGCAGTAGATCTGTGACCTACTTAGCCAACTTAAAATAATCAGACCTCTCAGGTCACTCCAGTTAAATGTGCTATATAGAGATGGTAAACTTTTGCTTTCTTACCCTCGTCTTTAATGAATAAATGAGGATGGAGGATGCGGGAAAGTATTCATTGTAACACAACAAGTCAAACATGTGGACAGCGTAAGTGGTTCAAAAAGAACATTCTTGAACTGGAAAGTTAGTTTTGATCCTTGAAAGTTGTCCTTGAGCGACACTCTTGACTCCCAGTCTATTGCTCATTCACTGGGAGTGACTCCGGATAAGAGTGTCGGCTAAATGTCAGAACTGTAAAATGTAAATTACAAGTTCAGAAAGGTTTCAGGAAACTCAATGACACAACCGCCTTTGTCTCCACAACATGGCACGGATACCTATTATTCTACAGACTGAGCAGAAGAGTTTGTGAACAGCCCTGCAGTGTTGAAACCACACACACACACACGCACACACGCACACACACACACACACACACACACACACACACACTCCTCTGTAGCTCCGCACTGCACGTTGCCTTACTTTGATATTCATTATTCTTACCTGCTTCTCACTGTTTATGAGGTGCCCTGCATTGCTCTGTTGTCAAGAAGGGATTCGTTGCTCTTTAAGCTATAAGCGAGTCATAACACACATACATTATGCATGCAGCTTGGCTCATACATCCCAGCCCCCAGACTCTGAGGCCAATCACACAAGGAGCCCAAGAGAGCACAGAGAGCTGTGTTTGCGGAATTATCTTCCAAACACGAAGCAGTAAGCTATAGTTAACCCATTTGCCTGCCAGCATCACTCTCTCAGTGCTCTCCTCCACCAACCACAGAGCTGCCCCCCTGTGAAGGCCTTTAATCAAAGGATGAAAAGTGTTTTTTTTTTTTTTTTACTTTTTATGAATGCAACAACAAACCACTGTTAATCCAGATAAACTAATATTTACCTCCACAGATCAGAGAAAGCCCCCATCCATTAGTCTCAACATAAATAAAATGCTGTCTCATTTCATTAAGTGCTTTATTTAACCAACTCCAATTAGGTGTGGACAAAAAGCACACGTCAAAACATGCAATTATATTCCAAGAAGCATCAGGAGACGTGTTGTGTTGCTCAGAAGGACGACATGAAAAATAAAAGCAGTAATCATGTTTTTGAATTTTTATTGGTTGTTCCTCCAACCCTTGTGCTGACAAGAACTCTGCCCAAATCAATGTCATCAACATCTGCAGACTGAAACAGAACAGGATCAGGGATGATAGCAGGTCCGTGAAAGCCAGGTGCAACACACACCTTACACTAATCTTTGCACTGGCACAAACTGCCATTGGATAGAAACTCTGAGGTACATCGCCCTATATGATTATAATTGCTAGGATACTGGACTGTTCTTATAATATAACACTGGTTCTCAATTGTGTGGGTGGCAGCAGACAGGGCACACATGAGCAGGTGGAAATATGTGTGGCTAACTGAATCTGTGTGTGGGCACGACAAACACGTGTTTTTATATCGATGTTAAGATTTATGTGAAAACCTATGCAGATAACTAAGCTGTGTGTGTGTGTGTGTGTGTGTGTGTGTGTGTGTGTGTGTGTGTGTGTGTGTGATGGACACATTTTCACAGGTGAAGCTCATCAAGTCAATCTATGTTTGTCTGTGGCAGCTTGATTTTAAAGGGGAAAATGGCAGAAACAGTTTGAGGACCGCTGCCTAAAACCTTTAACGTGTTTAGTGGCTTTACAGTGAGCTTTAATTTTTCAACATAAGATATAATATTAAAAAGAAAAGAATGTATCAGGTATCAGATAATGTGAAGGTTTGCCAGTTCATCTTTGACTGCTGCAGTAGCAGCTGTGACAGAGTAGGTGGAAGATTCATAACATAACATAAACCCACATGAGATTCAACACATCCAGCTGCAGCGTTCTCTGCCTTTACTGCCACTTTACCACCGTGAGAGGCCAGAAATACTCCAATGACTGAATGAATTTCTAGTATTTATCACAGTAATGATAAAAATGACGATAAATAAACACTAATTCAGCCTAATCTTTTTGACTATAAATCTATCATTAAAACAATAATAAAGGCTAGAGGGAGCTGGTGGTGTGTGGTCTGTGGGCGTTTCTATGCCTGCTGAAACAATCAGGAAATAACTTTTTATTTCTCTGATTAATAACAGCTTTATCGAGGCCAGCGCTCACTCTCTGTTATTGCTCTCTCTCTCGCGCGTGCTCACTCTCTAATCATAGGACACAAATCAAATTAAACTTCTTTGTGTCATTATTATTATATTACTATTGTCATTATTAGCGTAAATTGCGAGTTGGACTCAGATTTAGAAGCTGGTTCATGAAATAAATTTAGTCCCTGAATCCACCTGGACAGTCTCTGCTTCAGAGACATCTCAGGCTGTCTGTGGAGGTTTGACCGATCTGAGTGTCTGATTGGCGGCCAAGCGTGAGGAAAGAGCTCCTCACTGCTCTGCTCCACCTTCCGCCATGTTTGTCAATATGCATGTTTGGCTGCGAGCGTGTCGCGCACATACATACGTCATCAATGGGAATTTATCATTTTTATCGTGGGATGACATATTCTTACCGTGGGGAATGTTTCAGAAACATTTACACAATCATTCATATATCTGTCCTCACACTATGTAACTTTGGGCTCTGGGTACGGCGCTAAGTCACACACCACCATATATTAACTAATGTTAGTTCAGTTTGTTAACCGGGCTGCCTGGACTGTGAGCTCAGTAGGGGAGTGTTAGTGTTTGTACCACAGGCGTTTTGGACCACTGGGAAAAGGAGATTTTCAGATGGGGAGCTGAGCCAGAACCAGAGCTGGGTAAGTGGGGACTATATGCCTCTATGGACATAATGGCAGAGGAGAAGCAAAGAAGAGACGAGCGAGCAAGTGAGCAAGAAGCTGTTGGACAAATCAATAAATCTGGGACTGACTTTTAGTGGTTGGTGAGAGCTTGGTGAAATAAAAGGCTGAAAGACAGACGCCGAGCTGGGCTGACTGCTGCTGGACTAGTCAGTAATATTAGCTGCTGCTGGGTCTGCTGTTGGTGACCTGGTTGATGATTGGCTGTTAGTAAAGTTGTCAAACATGATCACTTTTATAAATAAATTCAATTAAAAGGATATCATTTGCTACAGTCAGTGTTATCATAGGAGAACCTGCACATCTCTTTTTCATCACCTCCGAAGTTGAAATCACTACTACTACTCCACTATCACTTCCACTCCACTCTGCCCCTGAATATAGACACACTTGATACCACACGTCACACTTGGCTCATCCCACACACTACATCACTATGTTATAGGTCAGAACATTGTTCCTTGTTCACTCACAGAGCCGCCATAGCCTTCTGCACATTCACACGGCACGGAGCGCTTTAAAAATACACTGCCCAGTCGTGTTCTCTCTATCTCAGAAATCGTTTCTAGATTCACAACTTCACTCTTATCTGTGTGCGTCAGATACGTCCCACATCCTCCCACACAGAAGCCTGGCAGGCGTGCAAAAGCATGCACATTATTCTCACTTACACTCGATCACAGTTGGAGAGTATCTCATTCCTTTTTTTAAATGCAGGATGATTTGCTGAGTGCAAATGACAACACCCTGTTTCACACATATTCAGCTGCAGACAGTCATGCCAAATAACAGAATGTGGCTCGATTGGCAAGCTGATGATTACGAGCCCATATGGAACCAACCGGCAGCTACTTTGTAGCAAAACCCTTCAGACACAGACACAAAGAGTGGTAATGTTTGAGCGGCCAGGCCAATGCTGACTTGTATATGATTTGATTTTAAAATGGGACCTACTCATACAAATCATACACAAGTGATCTGAAGCCTTAGTCATTTCTTACACCTAAAGTTTTTCCTGAGTGTGAGAGTTAAAGGAAAATTGATCTAACTCAACACACTGTGTTTCCAGGTGATGGGAGTACTGAAAAAGCCTTTTGTGTCTCCATAGGGAGCTGCTAGAAGTCTGATAAATGCCTTCAGGTGATGTCACTAGAGGCTACATTAGCTGACCGATCGAACTGTCGGAGGTCAAGTTGCATTGTGGGTAGTGTAGGTGCCAGTCTGTGACAAAGAAGAAGAATGTGTGGACCATTTATGCTGCATCGGTCTCACTCCTCTTTGAAACTGTCCATTATGAGTGAACTCTGAATCAGTAAAGTACTCTTTCAACTCATTACCTTTGAAATAATAATAACAAACAAACAAGAAATCTCCACTTACTAACGTATGGGGCTTTCAAATGTGTCTCATGATCTTTATGTGCAGAATAGAATTTGTTAGTTTGTCATGGAGATATCTCAGTTGCTGTCATGTGACCAGACAAGAACCTCTTGTCAGGACACATGAAGGGAAATGTACCTGTGTCTCTTTGGTCTTTCATTATGAGCTGCTGTATCTGATGAACACAAACAAACACGTTATGTCAACGCCAGTATTGATATCTTGGTCATATGTAGGCTATATTTAGAATATTTTCACTGTTTTAACTTGACATCAGACAGCTCTGAAGTGTTTACATCGATCTATGCTCTGTTCAAAGTCACAGACAATTTTACAGCACGGAACACGGAGAGTTGTTTGTGTTATTGTGTGTTGTGTTCTGTGTTTCAGCATGTTGGTTTAGGTCCTGCTTTTTCATCATGGTAAGAAAAAAAGTCCATGCCTATCTGCTTCTCCAAACTGGGGGCATGCTGATTGCCTAGTCTTGGTACTCTGACTGTGTTACTGTAGGTAACACACAGACTATAGATTAGTACCTCGTACAACCACACATCCCATGACCCCAAACTATCCTTTAGTCAAAATCTTAAGTAAAAAAAACAAAACATGGCCTCTGAAATAAGTGATCGCAGTCTGAGGTAAACAAATGGAGCTCTGCCCTGCAGAGAGAAGTGGTAGTAGTGTTAATGCTGACAGATTTCATAATTTGCAAAGTATCTTGAACATCATACAAGAGTGACCTGAAAGCATCAGTCATTTAAAGTTAAAGGATAATTGATTTCACTCAACAGAGTGTGTTTCATTTCTTTAAAGCATCTTAAAACAGAAAGATTTAATGCTGACATGTTAACTAAGGTTCACTGCACTGACTGGATAACTTGCTAACTTGATAACGTAATTACTGGAAAAATGAACCTACTTATTGTACAGATTTCTCAGATGGGATTTGAACAAGCAACTCTATCCATTAGACTTTTCACCGTAGAGCAGGGGTGTGTGCAGTTGAAGACAAACAGGCCATTTATGAGCTTTGGAAACAGACATAATCACAGCAACATAGTAATTGATATGGTGGTCACAGTGGTGAAGATTGTTTAGTATGCCTCTGAACCATGGGGTGGAGTGAGGGGTACCTCCAGTTCTGATCAAAATGTTGATGTGCAGCTTTGAAACATTAAGGCTAAACCCCTTTGTGGGATTTACTATTATCACACTCCCTGATGGATGATCTAGTCGTTACATCAGAAATGACAAAGTTCAACAGTTGAGGAAGTGAATAAAAGCTGGTTGTTACATCATTCAAATACAACCCTTATATACTGTAACTGGTTTCATATACAGTATATTACAGCCTGGGCTTAATGCATAGCAGCTACAGCACTCCCCACAGTCCCACAAAGCATTAAAGTCGAATGAAACACGACAGGAACTGCTGTAAACTGGTCTCCTGCAGCTCTCGTTGCTCTCAGTGAACCAACAGGGAGCTTTTTCTAGATCATTCTGAGATGAATGCAACCCTCCGCAGGGATCCTGTCTTTTGTGGACCATGAACCGTGCAGAGCAGCTGACCCACTTTACACTGTTTAGTGTTTGTTGAGTTTGCTTTAGTTCAGATGCTTCACAGGACGTTCAAGGGGAGTATTCATGGCCTGGATTTTGGCTGCTTACTGTAAAAGAAAGAGATTAATTAACTTATAAAACTGTATCGACAGAACACAGGGTAATCTTGAGGTAATGAGAGCAATTAAAGCACAATGAAATATTAATAATGGTGGATATCTTCTCTGTACTTTCCCAGTCAATACAAGTCCCATGATGTGCTGTGCTGCTTTTTCCCGAGGGGGAACTGTGGCCTCTCCGAATGCAGTTTGCATCTGTGGCAAACACACGGCGAAAGAGAATTCAAAGAGGCATAAGTAGTCTGGAGCAGACACTGTGCCTCCATATACCCTCTGTGGATAATTCATTTGCTGCTTTCTGCTGTCAAATAAGTCATTGGTGGAATGAAAAGCTGTGTGTGTGTGTGTGTGTGTGACCATAGTTAGATGCTTCCATGGCTATGTATAGTTCCATAGCCATGGAAGAATCAACTGCATGGGTATGAAATGTCATTATATTGCTCATTTCAACCCTCGACTCATGATGATTAAGACATGTTCTGGGCCAAGCTCAGGGTCATAACCTGAAGAGCAGCAGATGCACACAGCGAAACAGGAAACACAGTGTTTACTGTTTCAAACACTCAGATTCCCATCCAAAGACTCACCCAGAAACCCCACCAGGCACATCTCTGCAACGCTCTTTTGGTCCGTCCACGGAATTTGAGCGGTTCTGTACATTTGATATTTTTGTTGGTCACAAAGAAACAATGCCTTTGCTGCTGTTTAAATGTCGCCTTACAGGGCGTAGATTCTGGTTTGAACAGTAACAGCAGCACAGCCATGACTGACTTACTGCTTTGATAGCTACAATTTCAAATTCTGTATCATCCATTTTGTTTTCTTCAGAACACAATCCAAGTCCAAATCAGATCACTGTCAAAACACCTGTCAAAAGGATGTTCAGATGTATTATGTATGCAACAAAGAGCTTTACACTGGGATGGAACTGAAGTGCTTCTGTTCTGTAGTAATGGTGCTGAAAAATAAGGACCACACCGTTTGGTGTCTTTGCCCGTTTTTTGATCTTTAGGTGGAAGAAGAAGGTCTACCAAGATGGCTGCAACTGAAGCCACATATTCTGAGCTTCAAACGGCTGAATAGAAACCTGTGGGTGACATCACGCTTATGCTGTCCTGTCATTGGTCAGGACACTCCAAGATGCTGATCATGATGTTCAGCTGTCATGAGCACATCTTCCTCTCCTGCATACAGCAGTGGGAAATTCCAGGTAATGACTTCCTAGTCTAATCAATGACTTCACATGCTTACTGTCATATAAACACACTCCCTGTTAGTGCTTTGTGTTTGTTGACTGCTGAATCAACTTCATGACTGCTGGTTTGTGAGTTTGTCGCTTTCTATGAGACTGACGTTTTATTAGTCTTAGTTGGCTGAAGAGATGCACAGCAGAATGAAATGAGTGAAAGCCAAAATGCACTGATGTGTAGACAAGTGGGAGATGAGGTTATTATCAGAGACAATTTTATTAAACAACCTGTCTCAAACACACTGAGAGTGATTCTCTCTCTCTTTGGCTTTCTGACCGTTTGATTATACACAGCCATCTGAAAGCACTGCAGTCTGCTGGAGGATCAAATGACATTTGAAATGAGAGGCTTTGTTGTAGCTTGATACAAATCTGCTGTGTGTAAACTTTACCAAACTACAGTTCCGAACAGGATGATGCTAATCTCTCCCGACCTTTGAAGTCATACAGCTAAAGCATGGAGTTTCACAGTGGTCTGTGCCGGAGGAAATGAGCTGTGTGATACAAGTCATCTTGCATACTTAATAGTTCACCACTGAGTTCCATCAGATAAAATAATATATACTGCTGCTGATAAAGAGACACCCACTGCAGCAGAGAATATGTGAAGGAATGTGTCCAGGATGCAATGCACAAGCATCTGTATGTGAGATCGAGACTGTATGTAAAGTATCATGTCATAGTTATAGTGTGTCACAGCATCAAAATGTTTCAATAGCCTGATCGCTGACAAATCAGATCACTGATAAATGATCAGTCCTACAGGATCCCAAGTTACAATAATGTAATTAGTACTAAAGACAAATATCTGTGCATCTGTGAATCTGATTCTGTGTGAAATATGTTTGTTCTGTATTATTTCCCAAAACCACTACAGAGCCAAGCAGTGAGTGCTGTGGAAAGAGGACCATCAGTCGCTATTGACTCTCTGATGATCAGAGGTGGCTGTAGAGAACATCTTTACAAGTAAGACGGTCATAATATTCACAGTCAAGAATAAGCACCTGCTAGAAGTTTAAGTATCATTTTAAATGACTAATTATAACTAATTATGTCACGGCAAACACACACTCTACCTCCTAGCCTTCAGCTACAGTCTCCTCCTCCTTTCTCAGCTTCCCTTCCCTGCTGCTCCTCACTTGGCCAGCCCTCCTCCTTCCACCTGTTGCTGCATAATGGCGTGTACCACTGTCGGCCCTGTAGAAAACATCTCTGTAATTTTTGCATCTTTTTTTTTGGCTTGCATTCCCCTTTCGTTCATTCTTGACGAAACACCCTCCTTCATCAGGATGTCTGGACCCGACTTGAGAAACAGAAAGAGGTGTGATTGGGTTGTCCTAGTACCATTATTTCCCCTGCTTTACGGGGCGACTGGGTTTTTTGAATATTACAAATTAAAAGTATATCTGCTCAACAGAGTGAAAGCCAAAAATGCAGAAAAAAATGCGACCTCTGATCGAGCTTATGATCAGAGATAACCAAGTAGCATTTAAACTCCTCATTAAAATCCAGCTAATGACATAGCAGCCTAAGACAGGTTGATCTTTTTACACTAATGTGTAAATAATAAACGTATGAAACAATACAGTGTAATCCGATGAATAAAATATATAGGATATGTGAAGGGCATATATGTGTCCTGAGATAATAACTTCCAGCACTGGCAAATACAAACGTAGCAGCAACAAAATGTTGGTTTAAATTGCAGAAAACAGCAAAAGATCAACCATCGGTGAAGCACAGATGGGGCGCGCAGGCGATGGTTAAATAAGTGCCTTCTGTTTCTCCAGCGTCTGCTCGGCTTTACTGAGACTCGCCCGTGCAGATTCATCCATTAGTTCTGGAGGCGACGGATTTCTGGTGCCGTCAAGTCGTGGCAGCCTGCATGCTCAAATTCCTGTTTGTTTTCTCCAGGTGTCTCAGTGATACCAACACCAACACCCCCACCCTCACCCCCACTCCCTGGCACACAGTGACTCATGGTGCTATAAGCTTCAGGGCCAAATGCTGAAAAATAATGGCTCCCTCTGCAATTATCAACAATTATCTTCAGCTTGTGTGCGTACTGGTGGAGACAGCTGCCACTGGGATCAGTCAGGTCTCTGCTGCTCAGTCTGCCATGGAGTACTTCCATAGATCCGGGAAGGAAGATGGATGGAAAGTCGAAATCCAAAAGGCTTTAATTCACTGAGTACTGTGGGACAACTCCATGAGGATTAATTGGCGCTGACACACAACAAGACACTTACATGGTCCAGGACAAAACACAACAGAACCTCACCAATTCACTGGAGCAGATCAAATGTACTGTAGGACTGCAGACTAAGCGTAACAACACTACAAGTACACTCAAGGAATCGTTTCATGTCAAACATAATGCTTTATTACAACTTGGGTCTTTTTTTCTTACTTTGGCCTTTAAGTAATAATAATTATATTCCTAACCAATACAGACACTTCCTGAAAGAATGTTTCAGATTAAAAAACTTAATTAAGTCATTTAATTTGGAACATCTTTTAGGAAGTGTTTCATTGATGGTAACTGGTGGTAACGACAGTGGCTTCATGAATGAGAAGAAAATCTGTTAACAACTAATGCTGGATACTTCAAAACACGTCAAAACATATGTACGACTTACATTTGTATATTTAAGTATTCACTACAACCGCTTGACATTTAGCCGCTTCCTTGGTCACCATTTTAACAATGCTAGTGGTCCCTCCTCTTCCAGATTTGCGTCCAGCATTTCACACTCAATCTTTTGCACTGTCTGAGTACTCAGAGTACACTGACTTTTGACAGAACTGGTGGTGTGAATGCACTCATGTGCTCACAACAGCAGGTTGAAGACTGGAAGTAAAGCAGTTGATACTCTGCAGCCATGCTAGCTGCTCTGTGATACTGACTGGTACTTCTTTAATTTGGGAATCAGTCATACATACGGGACAAACATATGGGAGGGAGCCCAGAGGAAATATAAAGCAGGAGACTCTCTGCATATCTGGAGAATTCACGTCTCCAGGTCTCAGCACGCCTGTGAAATGAACCTCAGAATAGAGCGTAATTGCAAGAGGTTCAATTGCTGTGGTAAATAGAGGAGAGGTAACCCTGTGTTGTTTTGTGTGAAATATATATAAATGATGTGTGGATGATTGTTTACACCTGTTCAGACTCAATGCGGGGATGATGAATACTGTCACTCCATCCAGTAAATCAGTATTTTGACTGAAAAATGAAAATGAACTGAAACCGACAAACTAAAATTCAGGTCTGTTCCTCACATGTGAAGTATTTGTGTCTGTGCCACGATAGTCTTTCTATCTCCTGTTTTCTCCTCTCTCTACCTTTCCCTCTCTCCCATCCTATATTTAAACTCAGTTCTCTCAGCATCAGCTCCTCGGACACAGACGGCTTCATCTTGACGGAGTGCAGCTGACGTTAATATCTCCTGCACTGCTGTGATAGCACAGCTTTCAGACAAGACAAATTCCTGTTCATTAGTTCAGCTTTCATTTACATCACAGGCGTTTTTGCTGATGCCTTTATCCAGCGTGACTCTCTGACTAACATGTAGAAGAAGCTTAGATTCTTAGCTCTGCTGCGTTACTGCAATCCGTGGTGCAGAGCGCAGCGTCAATAATGCTAAACTGCAAGGATTATTTGATGTGATAACATGACAGACATAACAAATAAGAGACTGAGACACTCAAGTGAATTCTGATTGTGATCACAGTCCTGAGTTGAGCTTTGTTTTGAGTATATTGACTTCAAATTTGACTTCCTTGACTTCTCCTCGAGCACCACCTGAAGAAGATCAGACCCTTTTAATAACCCCCCGACTGTTTTCCTCATGTGTAGATTATGTACAAAATCTATGCACAGACATGAATGTCGTTATTGCACATCCAATTTGTGGTGCAAATGATGTGAATTCCACGGTTCATAACCACTACAGTGCGAATAATCGCAAACGATCGCTTTCTGCGTGAACACTGTATGATGCATCTGGTGTGTGCTATGGACATCAAATGACTAATGCATGCTGCTCTAACATTATATAAACCTACATTTATAATTGCATTTAAAGACATCATTAATGGAACTTGAGAATTGAGAATCTCCATGAGTCACTGTTCATGGTGACTTTTCCTCCTTTCTTTGTTTTCTCATCGTTTTCTTTCCTCCGTATCTAAATTGGACATCGCCATTGACAACGTCCCATTAATCCTGTTACAACTCCAGTTTATTGTCATGTTTACACGTAGGCAGACAGCCCATGTGAGACATACATGAGCTTTGTCCGTGCACACGTATGAGAGAGACAAGGGAAAATAGAGGCAGAAAGGGAGCTGGCGTGGGAGAGCGGGTGGGTCTGTCCTTTGTTCTGCCTGAATGCCTCTTCCAGCGCAGCGAGCGTTCATCACGCTGCCCTCCTACTCGTCCTCTGTCTCTACTTGGACACGCTGTTTGCATTAAGATGGAGGGATTACATCTCTGCCTCCCTGTACATGACTGACATACCTCCACTTCAACACGTCCTTCAGAGGTTTGTGTTCCAGTTCTGCTTTGATATGAAACTGCTGAAAAATATCATCAGTCAGGTGGTATGATCTCACTTGTTTTCAGTGCAGTTCGAGCTCACATGGGGAGTTCACCTGAAAGACATTAAATTGCCTGGGAACAGGTGAGGCCCAGTGCAGGCTTTCAAAGCTCTGTCATGGAACAAACATGACATGCAGCTAATGCTGCATGTTTTCCTGTTCTTGTAGCCTACATCACCCAAAGCATGATGGGAACCCTGGTGGAAGAAATCTATCAATACCCCCTGTTTGACCCCCTCCTTTCTACCGTGAAGTAGAAACTACAGTGAAAAATACAGAAGGCTCTATGTAGAGCCAGTGTTTAGTTTGTCCATTCTGGGCTCCTGTAGAAACATGGTGGTTTAAACATGCCACGCGATTCCACACGTCTGTCGACATAAAAGTCTATAAGATTCTAAGATAACAAAACCATAATGATTATTATTTATGAATGAAAACAGAGTTATGGATATTATTTTTTGCCATACTCTATAAATAGAGCCCCCTCTGTCACACTGGAACTTTAAGAAAAATTACGTTTTTTACTTTTACTTTATGAGTCATTTTTGACAGTATGAACGCTCAGAATGCTCAATTAATGTAGCCAGAGCTGGACCAGTGACAACCATCCTAGGACATGTTTACTACTGCTGATATGCCAAATTATTATTATGACATTTCTGAGCAGCCAAACCTGAAGTGAACAACAAATATATGACATGCCTAGTGAAAACTTATAGTGTCTATCCTAAGAGTCTGCAAAAAAAGCTTTTTATATTTTTATTTTTATGGTTTCATCCATCATTTCTATGATCCCATATAATAACACTACACTCACCAAAGTAAAAGCAAAGATCTGTGAACATGGTGAGATCACTCCATCCAGGTCCAGCAGTCAGGCTGGTTGTAAAACAACAACAGGATATGGAATCCATTTTATTTGGAGATGAAACAGAAAGTAAGCACATCTCACATCACTGTCTGCATTCACACCTACGTGCTTCAACGTGGAAGCAGAAAGTGAGTCTGATAACTGTGATAGATGAACAGTTTAAGACAGTTTGAGTCAAAATGTTAGCTTTTTCTGATTTTAACATATCTGATGCCAAAGGCCAACAGAGACAAACTACTATGTTCAAGGTTCTAACAATGACTTTTCATGCTCTTAAAACTTAAATTTCCCTTTAAGCCAACAGGTGAAAGATGTTTTTGGTGTGCAGACATTCTTGCAGCAGAGCTCACAATCCTGCAGCTTCACCTCATGGCCGGCATCAAAAACTGACCCCATGTGACAGAAGAGGTAGCCCACAGAGGAGTGAATACATCTGTTTCCAGAGACACGGTACCACAGACTAAGGCTCAATGTTTACACGTGAAGACAAAGCACTTCCAAGGCCTTCTACAGGCTGTGCTTCAGGTGACAGAGTGGGTCGTCTAGTAATGGGAGGGTCGCCGGTTTGATTAGCAGCTCCAACAATCTATTCAAAGTGTCCTTGGGCGAGATACCGAACCCCAAATTGCTGCCGATGGCTGTGCTGTCGGTGTGTGCGAGTGTGTGTATGAGTGAGCTCAGTATCATCATAAGCGCTTTGGAAAGGAAGTGATATTGCCCCTGATGAGCAGGTGGCAGCCTCTGCCATCTGTGTGTGAATGTGTGTGTGGCTGGGTGAATGTGACAAGTGTTAAAAGTGTCTAGGAGAACAGAAAGGCGCTATCTAAATACAAGTCCATTTACCTTTAACGTCTTTATGAACCTTGCTGTGCATGCTGTACACTTTGTCCACTTTCTCTTTCTGAGTTTTTAATTATTAAAACTGAACATTTCTCTATTCATTCCATGAGTTCAACATGGAGAGCCCTTCCTCGTTTCATAAAATCATACATAATGCACACAATGACATAGTTACTGTAGAACAAAAAACTTTAAGCAGTGCTCTGAATGACAAATTCAAACCCTGGCCGGGTAAACAAACACTTCGGTCCGACTCTGGAGACAATGAAGAGGGACACTAAGGTTTGTTGATCCTGATAAAACTGTTGTTGGGGTTTAGGTTTGAGAATAAGATGAGAGGATCCCAAGGATACCTGCAGTCATGATGTATCTGTTTTGGACAGTAACGACAACACTGATTAAGCAATTCTGATTTATGTATCACTCCCATCGGAAAATGAGAACGAAATATGATATGGGAGTATCGCCCAGGGTGAAAACAGCTGCAGCCACAACATTGGCTGATTCACTCGGATGATTAGAGTAGGGACGGAGGTTATACGTGTCTGTGTATGTGTGAGAGAGAGAGTGTGTTTAGCCCTGCAAAGCTTTTTTTGAAACCAGGCCAATAAACCTAAAGATGTATGATGGTCAAGCCGGTGTTGTCATCAAGTAATACAAAAACACAAATGCCATTAATATGTAGACTGAAGTTAACTGAAAGAGAAAGACGTACTCTGATGGCTGGGATTTGCATCTGCGACAAGTTCAAACTTTAATTTAGGATATGACTGACTCATATTGATCTGAAGTTCAGTTCAGTTCAGTCTTTCTAGCTAATGTCTTCTAGTCACAAGTGTTGTAGAAAGGTAATGTGCTGAAGCCACTTTGACAGCTGGATGTCAGCTGTCGTGCAGTAAACGGCTTAAAAACCTGCGTTCAAATGTCAACATCAGTCAGTTTGGATACTAAATGTTGCCGTCTTTACTTTCGAGCACCTCCAATAACAAGACACTGTCGCTCTTAACAGCTTAAACTACAGCTCCCAGCAACATTTGTTCACACTGTGTCTCTGACCCTGCTAACTCAGCTGTCAATCACACACGCTGCCCCTGACATAGAGAGTAAAGGAGTGTTTCTGATCTATATAGATGTCCATTTTCTTCTTTTGAATTACAGAAATGTTCATATATGTATATATTTTTATAGATATTTTTTTGGCCACAGGTCGGATTCAAACCCTGGGCTGCCGTGGCAAGGACTGAGCTTTTGTACATGGGGCAGATGCTCTACAAACTGAGCTAAACGACACCCATGTTCATATATGTTGTAACGTCACGTGGTGACATTAAATGTACACACACACATCAGGAAGCAACACTCATCACACTGAATCACATGAAAAATTTGAATTACAGTCCAAGGCACTGTGTAACATCCTTCTGTGTTTTTGCAAATGTTGTCCTAACCATGCAAAAATGTTACATCTTACTGCCTTAGCAGTCAGCAGACTGTAACATGCTCCGACTTATTAACTTTTCAAAGCTAACAGGCATAAAGAGAGCAGTGTTAGCGATTTAACCATACCCTGACAATACCCACATGGCCTGTGTGTACTCAGAAGTATAGAGAGGGCTGGTATGAGGCCAGGCAGACACACACAGTGTTTCCATATGGTGGTCCCTTAAGAGGGAGAACATATCTGCTGCTATGCCAGACTGCCTCTGTGATCTGGTCCACTGAGCACTGAGCTGTTGTACACGGCTGCTGTACTCACTGTTCACCTCACATCAGCACATGATACAATATTTTGTGTATTCACTTTCATGTGAGGTCTTTAGTTATTAAAGCAAGCTGGAGCTTTTCAAGTTTTTTTTTTTTTTTTTTAATGTCTGTTACCGGCAGAGTGTAAATTTAAAAGAGGATTATGTTGTAAGCTATAGTAATAGTTATAAGCTATTATTTCTGCCAGGTTAGAGTTAGAAACATCCATGTTTTGAATCCAACACTTTTTTTTTGGCCTTTTCAAGCTTTATTTTCGATAGAGACAGCTGAAGAGTGACAGGAATGTGTGGAGAGAGAGACAGGGAATGACATGTGGAAAGAGCCACAGGTCAGATTCAAACCCTGGGCTGCTGCAGCAAGGACTGAGCCTTTGTACATGGGGCGGCTACTCTACCAACTGAGCTAAACAGCTAAACACTGCCCCAAGTTCCTCCATATTTAATTCAGTTTTATTCATATAGATCCACATAATTATTTAAATGATCTCATGACACTTTCAGTACAGCAGGTCTAGACCAATCCCTTTAGAATGTTACTTACTTAGACACAACATGAGTAACCAATAGGCAGAAACTATTGTACGTACTGAGGAGGACATTTGAATTTTTAATGTCAATGAATGACACCTGATGGAGAAACTACAAACTAAAAACTAGTATAACTACTGCTATATAACAGCAGTGTCACAGTGATGAGTAATGGTTCTGTTGTTGGACTGATGGAATAAACATTTTACCGAAGTCATTATGTGAGACATGAGGTCTGTCCTTCACAGTGAATACACTTCTTTCTTCATGCTTACTTTAGCAACCAGCCTTTCTTTACTCACACTGGAGACCAGCTGTTTAAAGCTCACACACTGTTTGAGTGACAGTTTACAGTTTGTCACATTCACATTAGTGGGCAGTTGATCAGGTTAAAGCCAACTTGCTGAGTTCTTGCTCATGCCTTTAAATGGACGGCACAGTGTAAGACATTTAAAAGACAAAACGCACAGATGACATGTAATGCGGTTAACAGCAGCACAGGAGGAGCTCACAACACAGCTGACATTTTCACTGAGCTGTTTTTAGTGTGAGCAGCCTTTGTGTTCTGTCTCTCACAGCTATGTCTCTCCTGACTGCAAGAACTTAGAAAAACAATATAAAAACTAAAGTGTAAAATAGGACCAGAAGGCAAACACAGCTAGTGCCCCCTAGAGGCTAAAATGTTGATATTTTGTCCTCTCATTCAAAATGGAAACGCTTCATCTTCTGGTTTCATTTCTCATTCATGGGCGCAGAACATTTCATGTTCATAGTTTTGCCCAGGAAATTACACTCACGGCTATAATTAAAGTTGTAGTTATCATTATTATTACTGCCACTGTGCATCTTTGTCTCCCTCCCTATCTAAAAACTGCTTGTGGCAGATGTTGGTCCACCATGAGCTGGTTCTGCTTCTTTAAGGAAGGTTTGCCTCACCACTGTGCTTGTTTATAGTAGTATAGTATACTACTATAGTATAGTAGTATTATAAAGAGTAGTAAAGAGAGCATCCTTACCATAACATTACTTGATTTTTTTGTAATCATGATGTTATCATCCCTTTGCAACAACCATATTTTTATCATATGTGTGGTTGCTATATGCAGGACATAGAAGACATATTCTATTGTTCAAAATCAAACCGAGTAGAGTTGTCTCATCAAAATCTCTCTGAATATTTGACCTTTTGGCTGCGTTAGACTAAAGAAATCATACACTTGCATTTAGGGGTGGGCGATATATCGAATATACTCGATATATCGCGGCTTGTTCTACGTGAGATGTATGAAATGACTATATCGCGACCATCGAGTACTTGTCCCGTAAATGTTTTAAGCCGTCAGCATTTAATTCTCGGAGTTTTGCCTGTGTCACTCCTGGTGCTGCTCACAGCACGCAGCACACCTCCCTGCCCACCCAGAAAAATCCCCTGCGCGCATGCGTACTTTTTGTAACAGGTGAGGAGAGAAGTGAAGAGCCCGAGCGAGTTAATTGAAGATGGAGACGGACGACTTGGTTCCGAAGAAAAGCAACTGCGGTCACGCCAGCCGTCTCTCGTTTTCGCGTGGTCACGTCAGCTGCTCCAATATTTTCAAGTGCGCCCTTATTGCGACTTTATGGCAAATACTTTGAGAAAACTGGGAAAGTCAGCGCTAGCTTACTGCAGCGTGTGGACACTTCCGGTTTTCAAAATAAGACGTGGGTGTTAAATTTATTAAAGGTTTATTTATAAAATATGAAGAATGGTTAAAATGTGATTTAAAACAGTGTCTCATAAGCCAAGTATGATCCTGCACTGCTTCAGTGCTCATATGTACATTATGAAATATATTAAAAATTCATAAAAAATATGACAATGCTATCAAGGTAATAATGACATTATTATTTATTAGAAATAAACAATACAAAACAACAACAACAAAAATATCGAGATATATATCGTGTATCGCGATATAGCTTAAAAATATCGAGATATTGGTTACAGGGCATATCGTGCAGCCCTACTTGCATTGTATGATGCTGGTGTGGAAGACGACACAGCCTTGAAGCTGGGCCAGTCAGCCTTGACAGAACACCTCAATCTGATGCTAACACTGATACTAACACCTTCTTCTCTTTCTTCGTGACACAGCACTCCACCTGAAGACTCTGCTGTCTCTCCTGATGAACAGTGTTTTAAGACGTATGAATGCCCTCAAAGTTTAGGGACTGTACGATTATTACTGGAAGTTAACAAAGGGAGAGCTGCTGTAATTTGCTCTTGGCTTCTTCATTCTGCACCATAACGCTGACCTACAGTAAAGTTTATGTTTATTACAGCAGCAGAACATTAGAGTTTGCCATCAAGGCTGTGACCTTATCACTCCCCACAGAGAAATATTGGTGATGAACACATGTCTTAAAGCCCCAGCAGGTGGATGCTGTGGTGAGAGACGGGAACTTCGGCAGCTTAAATGGACCACCAAATTGGAAGGGTGTGTGAATAAGAGACCCTGACATAGAGTGTGTTATGATGATGTGGCATTACCAAATGGCGTTCCGCCATGGCTGCGAAATGAAGCCAACATGGAAGCACAGAAAACTGCAGTCCCTCAAACGGCCACTTGAGGCTGGCTACAGAACGAGTCTCCATAAGCCCCCATGTTAATGATGATATCTCAGCTCAAACACATCAGCCTTAGCCATCATCTGGTCTAATATTTATTTATGGGCTGTTTGTTGTAATCCAGGGTGTGTTGAAAACATTGCAGCTGCAGAGCTGAACCATGTTTAAGGTTCACAAGCCCAGCGGCTCTGAAACTCTTTACTTAGCAGCTCGCCTCATAGACATGTTTGTCATTAATGCTTGTTTTTAGGTCTTGCAGACAGGGAAATGCATATGTCAAAGGAAAAATAGAAATAAGGCTGGGGAGGTTTTTTCCCGGTAATATGTCCCTTAGTGGTTGTAAAAAGCCGGTTACTCTGCAGTGATACTTGTTAATAAGTAGATGTCGCGGAGAAGAAAAAAAGGCAGGGGCTGTGGGTCTTTGAAACCACCTGATGTGTAAAGTATTTGTCTGCTTCCAGTGCTTCTTACAGAAGGTTCTTAAAGAAGCAGGTTCAATGCCAACATTAAAAGCAGAAAGGTAGTTAGTATGCAGTAGAAATCTGAGAATAAAAACAACAAACTTATTTCTTTGGCTGTGCAAAAGAAATGTAACAGAAATACTCGGAAACAGTAAAAAAATACTAGCTAAGGATGGAGGTGGAGGGGAATCTTTCAGATGAGAGCAAATTAGAGTGAGTAGAAGAGGAGGAGGATGAGGAGGAGGATGTAGGAGACTACAGGGTGATTCAGTGGGGAGAGCAGGAGCTAAGACTATTAGACATGGTTCACGGTCTTATCGTAGGATGGTGAGCTGATATTTTTGAAGGGGAGGTGAGAAAGCTCTCTATCAGCCCATTAGAGAGACATTAAGTTATTTTAATTAACTCATAGTGTGCAATTTTGACCAATTCATTGGATTTAATTAGAGTTACACTAATAGCTGCCGAGAATGAGAAAAAGCAAACACTGTGTGCTGTTCACTTAGAAAATATTCCATGTTTCATCTGGAAACAGGGACTGTCTTCTCAGGGTGGACACATTAACATGAACGCCTGACAGGAGCAAAAATGAAGTGTTGTTCTGTTTCAGCCCATTCATCAAATCCATTCATGTCATACCTGAAGCGTTTTGACTTGACGGCAGCGATCATTTCAACACAACTGCTGACTTTCCTGTATTATACAAGGGGTGGACAAATGAATAGAAACACCTGCGACAAAACACAAGCATCGTATTGCAGGAAGGTGCTTCTGTCATCATTCATGAAGTGCAAATACAGACTTCAGGTCTGGGACCATCATTCTTCACATTTCTGTTGACTTTCTGCAGTACACAGGGGCTGGACAAATGAACTGGAATCCCTGACAAAGGGTTGACAAAACATGCCAAAAATGCAAAACAGCTTATCTGAAGCCAGTGTTTAGTTTGTACATTCTGGGCTCCTGTAGAAATATACCAAAATAAAACCATAAGATTCTTATTTTCATGTGATTAAACACAATATTATGTGCTATTTCTGCCATTCTGTCAACAGAGCCCCTGAAATCTGACACACTGGATCTATAAAGTAACTGCCGGTCATATTTAGGCTTTTGAACCATGCTTTTTAAATCCATCTTGGATGTTTTGCATGTTGTTTTATGTGAACTTCACTTAAAACCATGCAGCATAGTTTAGTTTTTCACTTCTTGAGGGCAATGAAATTTCCGACATTCAGGTTTCCATGTATTTTCTCAGTCATATTCTTTCAGGCTGGTCCTCTTATCCCTAAAGAGCCCGAGCAGCGATTGCAGCTCAGTGGATCAATGTGAGAAATGCCCGTGAAATTCAGAGCGTTCCCAGGATGAAATCCTTCTGATTACATTTCATGGATAATGTGGAGATTTTAACACGCCGCACTGACTGTACACAATCTCTTCCACCTTCCAAGTATTGGCTTGCATCCCCTCATGTACAACTCTTCTGGCTTGTGGCTTCAAAAGTCTTTTTAAATCACCTTTCAGTAAATCTACAGCTCCCACTCAGTACTGATGCAAATGAAATAATGAAATCAATGAGGAGTCTTCTCTCTTACAGCCTATTTATCTTACAGTCCAACTTCTTAATATTCCGCTGCTTTCCATTTTTTTAAAGTTTCAGTTTACTGGGCAAATATTTGAATTTTATACTAGACTATAATACACTGTAGCGGTTTATTAATCGATCTTTTCTAATTAAAATCTTCATTTAACAAAGACACAAATCTGGAGCTGTAGCACAAAAGCGATTTGTGAGCATGTTTACATGCAGATCACAAACACTGGCATCACATTTCACTAATCATCATCTCACAGATTATATACACAGATATAATACAGAGCATCACATTTCCATGTGGGATGTTTGTTTTGATTAATGAAATTTGGCAAAATGAATGTTAGAAAGAATTAAAGAGGAAATACTAATATGTAACTGGTCTCTGTGTCTTATCTTTCCTGATGTGTCATCTAGTTGCTTTACGTACACAGCAAACAGAGCCTATTTTCTTACATTATGAGTGAGCCTTCGTTATCTGGGCCACGTTTTACCAACATTAGAATTGCGATGTGTTTCCCTCGCTCATGTTTCGCTAATAAAAACCAATTTTGCCCTACTTCAAACCCATGCACGGGCATACAAGATCCCCGCAGGACGCACAAATGTGTCTGCAACAATCATTCATTAAACATGTCCAGTCTGTGTGTAAACAGAGCTCGCAAACTGATTTTGGTGAAACTAAGAAGTTAGTTCAGTGAAGATCTCACTTTGCCTGATGTCTCCTGTTAAAACAGAGTTTTATAAAAATTAGGTTTATGTCAGTGACATGTCCCAAGAGGAAATGTATGTAAATTGTGGGATGTCTATTTTTCATTTCGATTGATGCCACACCTGCTAAATAGTTTAAAAGAATGAAGATCATTATGTTAACGTTATCTACAATTATCAGAGGACTTTGTGATGTGAATAAATATTCTAAATACACAACAGCCTCAATGGAATAATATTGACTCAACAGAATTACACTGACCCTTGAATACAGTTTACGAAAACCTGTGTACTTCTAAACACTGCTGATTTCCATGAACCACTTTATATTAAGCTGGCGTGTCACCCTTCATACCTGTTTAAGAGTAAGACGAGTGACAAGCAAATCTCAGCAAGATGGACTCTACTGCTTAGTCTGATGCACTGTTTGGTTCAGCTGATTCAGTTTGTCAGGTGGTATTACGGCTTGTCGGACTTCATTCTGCAACAATCATCTCCCAGAATCGGAGGGGCTGTAGCAATCTCAGCTCTCATAGATCAAAGTCACCCCACCATCCCCCCTGAGGGGTGAGCAAACCTCACTGAGGCCCAAAAAGGCAGCACAGGGGTCAGACATCATTCAGTCATCAGAAAACTCAAGTAGTGCTCAGACCAGAGAGTGACACACAGAGTTACGTGAAGACACTCAGTGTTCCCACATAAGATGCACATGGCATGCATGATAACACACGAATACATGCATTTAATAGACCAGAAAGCCATTCTGCTGACAGGTGTTCGTGTTAATTTGTCCACCCCCTGTATACTGGATAGGAAAGACAGACAAGCTGTGTGAAGACTACTGTAGATACAAAATAAAGGTTAGAGTTAGACTCTGCAGTGGTTCTTTGTGGTGATCTCATAGGGGAACCTTTTATCAATTTCACATTTATGAACAAGTTCTTCCCAGAGTTGAGTGTAAACAGTATTTGTCCCTGCAATCAAGGAGCAATATATAAAAATAATAAATCTTTAATTTGAAATGCAACATTGGGTACATTTAAAAAAGTAACACAGTTAAGTTTTTTATTACTTCATATTAAGGTCAAAATATGTCAATAATAGCTGAGTGGAGACCCGCTTCTGAATCGGACCACAGCGGAAAACATTGACTAGAACAGCCACGTATCGCTGCGGCGACCGCAGTACACATGCAATGAATTTGGGGGTAAAAAGTAATTAAATTGCATCATTCACAATTAGAAATGACATCACAACAATCATTTCTGCACACAGTTAGTCAACACATTCAGCATATAGCAGCCTTAGTTAAAATTGTACTTTGAGTTCACAAAAAAAGGTTTGTGAACCCAAGCAGCTGCAGTATTGTAGGAAAACAAGTGAAATATGTGAACAGTGAACAGTTTGCAGATAAGTTCGATATAAGCATAAAAAAGTAATCTGGCTGCATTATGTCTCATGCAGAGTGGATTGTAATAAAAAATTGGTTTGGCATTTTAAGGAGACGTTTCAGGAGCTGACACTGAGGGCGTCGAGTCAAGTGCCTGTGGTTCAGTTGTAACTTGTCTTGGCAAGATGTACAAACTATCCTGAAAGTTTAGTCATCGATTGGACTTTCTGGGTTATGAACACAACTGCCACCAGTTGGCCAAAATACAAAATGAAACTGAAACTGTGGTCTTTGATGTACTGCCTGCAAGTTGGTGTCTGCACTGTTCTTCACTAAGAATGCTTCCCTCCACTAAGAAACACCACGATGATGAAGATACAGTGGAGTGGACTTTCTACTGATTAAACAGAACAGATGTTTTTATGTACAGGAATGATGGAGGTGATTCTATCACACAGCCATTTCCACTAGCTGCAGTTAGTTAGTGAAATCAGTATGTGCAATCACGGAAGTCATGCAAATGTTACATCTGCCAACAGTACTATCCATCATAATATGTCAAATGACATTTCTCTATAGAGTCAAGTCATATACACAGTACACAGTGAACTGAGACTGTAGGACTATAGTGCTCTATGAAATACAAAACATTAAAGTGCACACACATTACAGCTAGATTATTAAGGTTATTGTTTCTCCAATAGACTAGTTACAAAAAAATAACCACATGAGCCCTGAACAGCAAGAGCTACTATTGTTATTATTGTTCATTCATTCATCTTCTTTAACCACCTACTGTTATCAGGGTCACCGGGGATCTGGCGCCAATCCCAGCTGAGATTTGGCGAGAGGTGGCATACACCCCGGTCGCCTCTTCATCACAGAACTGACACAAACAACCATTCACACTCACATTCACACCTATGGACAATTATAGTCTCCAATTAACCTGCATGTCTTTGGACTGCAGGAGGAAGCCGTAATACCCGGAGAGAACCAGTGCACAAAGTCTCAGCCAGCTGGCTGCTTCAAACCCAGAACCTTCTTGCTGCAAGATTATTATCATAATCATTACTATTATTATTATTATTGGACGTGATTCAAATAATTTCAGCTGCAATATTGGTGAGAAAAGTTGCAGTAAGATATTTAGCTGTTCTCACTCTTTAGTATGAACAGTGACTTGAAGCTGTCACTACACATCTATAACAGAAGAACTCATTAGAATACACAGATATGTAAAAAGATATTTATGCTTTGTTTTGGGTGCGTTCAAAATTCTTCTCTTGGCTCTTTTGTTTGACTGTGTTGCTCTTGGCCGCCTCCTGTCCTACCTGGTTTCTACAGATTGATTTGCTGTTGGAGGGCCTGGGGGTGATGCATGGCTGCCCTCTGTGGATGAAAGAGGCATCTGCTGTCGATGCCTTTAAAGTCGAGCATCTGTCATTCCTAAGGACATCTTTGGATTAGCTTGAAGAATGATGAACCCCACACAGCTCCCACAGCACTGATGGATCCTGGCTCTGAACACATGCATCAGCTGCTCTTCTAAACCTTCTCTCCACTCCAGCTCCACTGTCCAAATAGATTTTTTATATTTATCTGAGCTGACTTCATTCCTATTTCTTTCTCTCTTATTTGCACATGAGATGTTTTAGCTATATTTAAACACAGTAGTCGGTAGAGGAGGCGACAAGAATAGTGTGTTTGGGTGGAACTGAGGACTTCTCCAAATATCTCAGTGAGAGCTGCTTGATGCAGTTTAAAATATTGAGAATGTCTTCCAGCCCCTGACATGGGCAGGAAGCTTTTTGCACACACTGATTTACAGCCTGTAAAGGACAAAAGCTGCAGCCTCTGGTGTTTGTTCATACAGCGCTGCATCAGCCTGGACAAAATATTAATATACTTCTTCCTTTACACACACAGTCATTTTGCTGCAGCTGTGTGTGTGTGTGTGTGTGTGTGTGTGTGTGTGTGTGTGTGTGTGTGTGTGTGCATCCCAAACATCCATCCTGTGGTCATCTCTGCCAAGGAGTGCACCGAGGGTCAATCCCGGCTCAGCAGGATCAGTCCAAGATATATATAGAAAAAGTAAATTGTATTATATTGTCTGATTCTCAACCATTAGATTATTAAAATCAGTCGGATTAATTTACAAACCTCGGGCAAATGTAAGAACTTCTCTCAATCATTTCATCTGCGCCTGCCTTTACGTTCACATTCTGTCCACTCAGATATCACTTCTGCAGGCACTTATTCATTCTGTGCCCTCCACTCTTTCTCCTCGAGACAGTGCCAAGCCAAAATCTCAGTTTATACAGAACAAACATTTCAACATTCAGATCACTATGAAGTTTTCATGTTCCTCAAAGGATGACCTCATATTCTATTTTGAATTCTCCACAAGCTTTCCTCCAGAACGACCCGCAGAACAAACTCCATGTTCCTGTCAGATGATGAAGCATGCTCTGGCCTGAAGAATTAGAGCATGACTGATACGCTGGCATGCTTCAGATCATCAGAGGACTTTAGTGGTATGTTATACAGTTTATATATCAGCTGATACGATGATTGAGGTCATTTAGAAACAAGGTGTCCATTATATGTTTATTTTCCCAATGTAAAATGTTCTCATGACATATTTTGTTCAAATTTTATTATAAATAAAGAATTTTTTTTAAATCTATTATATAACATAATATATTGTAAATATTTTTATTTTATTTTATTAAAATATATAACATTTAATAGACAAAATAGAAAAATGCTTGTTCATGTTATAGATCAATACAAAATACTATAATTAAATGATGACATATCAGATGGCACTGTCAGTGTGTCGCTCCAGCACTCAGGCCCAAGCTCAAATAGTATTGATTGGTTTGCCTTGAAATGTTGAACATACACCCATGACGCCTCCTGGTGTGATCCTCTTTTTTTTTATCTAGTCGTCACCATGACAGCGAGTGAAATAAATGCTTTATGTTCCTGTCAGGATGTATTGTGATCATGTTGGTCAGCTCAGCTGATCTCTGCATTCATGTTAGCATGATAATACACTAAGCTAAGATGGTGAACATAAATGCTCAACGTGAGCATGTTAACATTGTTCCTGTGAGCATGCTGACATTATCATTTCGTTAAAAGCACCACTATGCCTTGGTACAGCCTCACAACAGCTGATATGGATGCAGACTCTCGGATGCTGATACTAGCATCAGTCTGCTAAAAACACACATGAAAACATTTTCATGTGTGTGTCTCTCATTGGATCTACCACTCTTGCACTGTTGTGTGTAAGCCTCTAAGGACTGCTAGGCTTTAGATAGTTAGTCGCACTGAACTACGGTCTGCAGCAGAAGGCTTCCTCCCCAGGTATGTCCTCATGCAGTTTGTCCTGTTTTGTTGCATTGCAGTTGGGCACAGTCTGTTTGCCTCGCTGTGTTTCTGGCACTTCTTACCTGCACTGTGCTGTCTCTCTGCCATAGGTTCACACAGGCTCAGCCCGCTAATCACAGCCTCCACGTCTCTCACTCCCACACCAACAGTAACCTGGAGAACATGACAGCACACCTTCAGCTGAGACATGCTCTGTCACACGAAAAGTCACAGTCACAGGCATGCAGGCTCTAACAAGCACCCTGCAGAAACACATCCAGTATTTAAAGGAGCAGCTCAGTGTATTCCACAGTCACTTTAAAGCAAAGGTTTATAATTAGTTCCAGACTCCAGCTCCATATGTTAATGATTACATCTGACTCACTGTAACACTCTCACACCTGCAGTTTTAAAAATATTGATCTATACTTGTGTTTTCTGAAGTTGCCTAATCATAATTAAAACCATATGTCTGCTTTCATTGTTGGCAAGGTTGCTGTATTGTTGTGTGGTGATGCATTGTTTAGATTCATGAGATAAATCTATGTGGGCCGATGCAGAGAAGGGTGTAACTGCAGGTTGCCGTGGCTCACAGCGAAAGCAGTATGGATGCATTTTAAATCTCAAACAGTCAGCACACATGCAGATTAGATGATCGGTGATGGATGCCTTGCTCAAGAGCACCTCAGCAGTGCCAAAGAGCTGATTTGACACCTTTCATACTTTGGTCGATACTGGACTTGAACCTGCCACCCTTCGGTTCCCAAGCCAAGTCTCTGTCAAGGCAAGAAACCACCAAACAGACTTGATCTATACAAAGTAGCTAACAAGCTAGTGTTCAGAAAATGTTAATGTGTTGCTCGGCAACTGTGCTGTGCCAGTCCAGTGGAACTATTTGTGTCGGTAGATAATTCATTAAATAAACAAACAAATCATAATCTGTTGTCACCAAGTACTGTTAACTAAAGAACTGATAGATAAAATAAATATCACACTGGAGGTCGTGCTCTTATTCTGAATATTGGAACTGATTGCTGATGCTGAAGATAATCACCATGACCTCCACGATGATATCTGGGAGCATTATTAAATAATTGAAGGCAAAGAGCATATCAACATTTTCATGAACTCTTCTCTGCACTACTGTGGGTGGACAGTAAGACAACCATGTCTACAGAGACTTCACTAAGACACACACACACACACACACACACACACACACACACACACACACACACACACACACACACACACACACACACACACAAAGACAGACACACAGTAAGTTCTACATGCATCACTCCGCTCCACCACACACTACACTCTTGAGGAAATAAAGTGAAAGAATTAGATGTTCAGCTCAAATAGCTTCCTGTCCAGCTATGATTAATAGAGTTACAGCCAGCTGCAGAGCAGGAAAAAGGAAAACCCCCCTGAGATCAGTTCCTGTACCACCGATGTCACTGTAACTAGTCTCCATGGAAGCTCTGCTGGGACAGAGATGAATGGTAATGACTTCTGCTTCTTAACTGCGTTGACATTTGCAGCTAATTTAGACATTGTACATTTGAGCTATTTAGCACGTATTTCTGTGAGTGAATTACAGTGTTATATTTAGCTTCTTATCCAACAGAGGGAGTGCATTTCATCTCCTGTTGTTAAGTAATCCAGCTTGTACCGCCTGAGTTCACGGAATGTGAATTTGACCGATGGATGCCCTCGGACGGGATTTGCTACTCATCATTTTTTCTCTGGTTAGGGAAACAGAGGAGAGCGGTGTGTTGGTGGTGGGGTGTTTAAATTCTTCTTTTAATAGCTTTACTTCTTTGGTGAGAACATAACAGTACCACAGGCAGACCTCATGTCAATATCTGCAAATCCTGTCTGGGAGAATAAGCCGATGAGATGCACTGACACGGCAGCCTGATCCCACAGTCATCTGCGGAATGTAAATAGGACGCGAACATCTAGCCGACCTGTCAGAGACCAGCCTCATGACACCTGCATCTGCATATTCATCCGACTTGTAACAGCTGAGTGATCACACCTCCTTATTTCTTATTCTGTGTAGTATTAGTCTCTGTCAGTTCCAGAATAGAAAGATCAAATATCTCAGATGAAGGCCCGGGATGAAGTCGAAAAGTGTGGGAAACAGCTTCCAGGAGAAATGTGAGTAATTTGATAGATTTAGAATGGCGGTGCACTCAGAAAAATCTTTAACTCGGGCAGGAAACAACAAGAGCAGTCCACACAGAATCACTTAAAGCAGTGCACATGCCTGCATCCAAAGCACACACATGTTAAACATGCATGAGAGCAACTGAGAACTAAATGAGATCAGTTCCTGTGTGGGATCTGATCTGAGCTCAGCATTCTATACACTGAAGCACACACACACATACGATATTTTAGACCAGGCTGGAGGAACGACTCCGATTCTTTACTGAAGTAGTAAAAATACTTGTTAATACTGATGAGATGATTTATGGGAGAGGAAAGTTCTACCACACACATTTATATTCATGTTTTGGACTACTTTTATATAACGAGATACTTTGACATCTTTGAACAGTGAAATGAACCATGTGAGAAGCTATGGGGGAAACGTTTCTTTAGAGGAGCTGATAATAAGTCGGAGACATCTGAAACATGACAGGACAGAGCACCAGTGAGAGGTCACCAAGCACAAAGGTTTACTTTAATCTGCTTTAAAGGTCATATATTTAATACAACTCATTAATACATACTCATTTATTCAAATTTATTCAAAATGTACAGAGTAAACTGGAGAACACATCGCTTTGTTTTTTTTGTAGTGGAAAACATTCCTGTACACTGTTGGAACGTGGCTTCTTTTAGTTTGAGCACTAACTCTAATGCACTGTGCAACTGTTGGACTGTTGGACTGTAGTGGCGGCTGTGGCACAAGCTCACGTGTGCTCAGTAAATGACAGTCAGTGTGTGTCCAGTTTAATTTAGAGTTGAACATGGAACAAACAGTAGGGAAGTGTCACAGTGTGTGAATCACATTCAAAACCTACACATGTACTGTACCTCATTATACTCCAGCTTTTCTCTTTTACAATGAAATATACCATAAAGCTCTTGTCATTGTCGTGGCACTCAGCACACAGTGTTAAGCTGTCATGTGTGGTATTAAAAGTTAAGAGTCAATTTCAGACAGTAAAAGTCCCATAATCCTACAAATCAGTGTTAGGAGTCATGGCAGAGTTTCACATCCTGCAGTAATGAAGTGTGTGATCAGGTGGAGCATACAGCACTGTATGTACGTATGTACGTATGTATGGAAATTCAGTGTGCACCGTGGGAGGCCTTTGTGTGAGGGTGCCTCTCCCAGAAATGAAGCTAATCTAGTCTGACAGAAAATCATGGCTGCACCAAAATGTTTAATAACCTACTTTCCATGATTACACCATGGTACACCTGCGAAGCTCATTAGCTTTAGGTTATCAAGATAAAAGATTCAAAGGCTTTTTATAAGTCAATTAAAAGAGATGAAAGATAATGAGTTTGATGGAAAGCTTTAATAGGTTTTCTGTTATATGTCTTGTTGAATAGGGGAACACATTTCAAAGAGCTCAGCTCCCAATAATCTTTCAATTAGGGCTTATGTTGTTCTTTTTTTGTGTGTTTTTTTTTACTGATTTTCACCGATTTTTTTTTTTTTTAGATTTTCTTCGGTTTACTTGATGATGTCCCAGATTTTTATTTCCCATGAGCTGCAGTGTTCAATAGTGCTCAAAATCTGACATATTTCCCATACACGTGCCTGCTGTGGCTCTCTGGATCCTGCTAGATTTACACTTACCCCCTACACCTTACACTGTAGAGATTCAGTGAAACAACATTACATAGTCAATGAGTAACAGAGGTGGTGAATCCAAAGTTGACCACATATGAAAACCCTGATCTGCCCCCATGATTCCCTTGTCACCCACAAGGCTACACCTCACACCAATCTTTGCCCTGACCTAAACCACACTCCCACACTTCTGTGCATGTAATATGGAGGAGAGGGTCATGGCAGAAATCCAATCAGAGTGCATTTACTCTGATGAGCAGCAGACAGTAAAGTCCAGCTGATGAGCTGAGATTCAGCTTGTAGATTCCAGCTCTCGTTCTATATCTAACACACTGACATCAGATTGTTGTCCATCCTCTTATCTCACTCTCGCTACACTAAATGAGTTCAAACCAGAGCTTTCCCAACCCATGACGATGGCCTATGAATAAAAAAAAAAACACCACTAATTATTAAAGCTGCAGGCTGCTGAGGGTGTGGGTGTGTTCATTCAATTCAATTCAATTTTTACGTATTTAGTGGCAAATTATAACAAAAGTTATCTCATGACACATAAGGAAAAGGTCAAGAGAGTACTTTTCATAATTATAATAATATTTACAGAGACCAACAATTCCACCATGAACAAGCACTTGGCGACAGTGGTGAGGAAAACATTTTTTTCATGAGTGATGAACTGCTATAAAACAATCAAAATGTTTCAATTTATTTTAGACATTAACATTTTATTTCCCCCAGAAACAAAATCACACGAGCACTGCGCTCAACAAACCAATGGGAACTTCTTGTTATTACTACTCTGCAGATCAATCTAAAATAGTAATAGTATCGATACCAATGTTGGTATCAGTATTGACCGTACAGTACTTGCGTGATAAGATCGATACTTAAGTTTCACTTTCTCTTCTCAGTGTTCAGAACATAACTCCTGTTTACACGGTATACAAGTATATGCAGGTAGCTGAATTATAGACGTGAAAGTAAAATTGAGTAATTTAGTGTAAACATCATAGATGTCATTTTAGCAGACTGATTAAATATATACTATTCAGACGATGAAATAAATCCAAATGAACTATTTACTGGAACTGAAAAATATATTCCCCCACAAAGATAAAATATGGCTGAATATAATAACCCTTTCGTGTTAATTGTCCAAGGAGCATCGACATTCCTATATTTGCATTCCAAATTTGCATATTGATGATGCATTCACTTCATAAATTATGACACATTGCTCTCATAAGCTATCAGTATTGGTATCAGCAATACTGGTCCTGTATTTACTTGGTATCGGATCAATATCAAATTCTACCCCTAGCCGCCACATGAAATAAACCAAGCTAGAGCACAAACTGTGAGAGAATGACTTTAGTCCATGAACTCCACCTGGATAGTGCAGTTTCAGCAATAATTTAGGATGACTGTGAAGCAGTTTGACCCGTTTGATGGTCGGACCGGCCACTGCAGCGTGACATCAGATTGATTGTGACTGGTAGCTTTGACTCTATGGCATACCCTGCCATAAAGTCAAAGATCCACTCTCCTGCTCAGAGGGAGCTCTGATCCCACTCTGTGTCAGCTCGGTGAGGAACCATCATGGTCTTGAAAATACAAGTAAGAAATATCTTTACCAGTCAGGGTTTACCTGCAGACTGTGCATGTATTTTTTTTCCCCCTGATGACAGATCTTAGCACCAATGGCCTCATTGTTTTAATTGATCTGTAATTAACAGAGGTTAAAACACTCTCTCAAAATCCTGATAATATTCTCTGATTGTTTGTCAGCATCAATTACCATCTTTATTGTTTCACTGCACATCTGTCCAACTGTGAGCAGGAAGACAAAGAATATTCTTCTCCTTGACAAAAAAAGAGAAAACTTCCTCTGTATCTCATTTTCTCTCCCCAAGTTTGGTCCTTGAATGCACCACGTATCAATAAAAATTCAGCAGTAGGTAAAAGGCTCTTGTCCTTCTCACTTCGCACTTGAATTATTGCCTGCTTTAATACACATTCCACATTCACGCCTCACCTTTATACTCTGTCTGGATATATATGCTCATTTCCTTTGCATAATATTTGAACTAATGGTAAACTAATGGAGGCATTCTTCTTGAAGCCACCTCTTAAAGCAAGACATGCTTTCAGTTATTTGGCCAGAGGCCACTAAGCTCTGCCCAGTCAGGGACCACAGGAAATCACTGTCTTTTGTTCCTCAGTAACTGGTGGTAAAGACCAAGATGTTTCCATTGCAGTGAATATCAAAACAAAAGTGCTACTTTGCTACGAGTTACTACGAGCTAAACTGTTAGTGAATAGTCAAATTCTTACTCGTGTTTTAGTGATTTCCCTTTAATATAGGCCAACAGGAACCCCCAGCAGGCCAAAAAAATCACACCCAATACCTGTTCCTTTAGAAGTCAATGGGTTTGTGGTTGCATCTGTGTGGTGCTGTTTTGAAATGTGAGTCAATCTCTGCATCGTTGCCTTATAAACAATTGGACTCAAGTGCCACTGTCATTGTCCCTTTAAATGGCTTCATACATCATTCAGACAGCGATGGCATTAGTGGTGTAGAAAAAAGCCAGGACAGGTGAAACTTACACCAGTCCGAGCTTGCGAGCGTCGCCATCGACCACAACAGACTCTTCTTCTGTCTGGCTTGCTGCTCATACCACAGACAGCCTGCACTGCCGTGCACTGGTGAGTGCAATAATATTTGACAGAACAAATGACTCTTATCAGATGACATGTCAAATGAAAGTATCTGGGAATATGTATACAAGAAAACCTTATTGCACCGTGAAACTTTGAGCTAGCTGGCTGGCTCTTGTGAAGTGTCAACTTGTGAAACACTGATTGAAACTGTGAATGTCATTTCTGCACCATGAACAGTGTACCAGGCATTAAACTCATACAACTCATGACTGCTTTCAATAGTGGTATAAAGCTAAAAGAAATACTGACAAATCTCAGAGAGCACCTGATCCTGCATGTAGTTTTAATAAATGGGCCTTGTGGCAAAATTTTCATATCATGATGTCACAGTGAATTTTTGTTAACATGTGTTCGTTGGATGTGTTTTGCAAAGGTCATAGATTACAGCTCACTTTTTGCAATCCTCTCCTTTGTTTCAAGTCTTGAACATATTGAGCAAAGACACATCTGTACATAAATATGAACTGCAGACCGTCTGCTGCACCATCTGACCCAATCTGACCACCATGCCTGTCTTTTTGGTGAGTGCCACCAGGTTTAAAAAATTCTAGTGTGTGTTCCTCAATGAGATGATATTTTGATTTGAAACTTCATTTAGTTATTAAAGAGACATTTGTTTTGAAAACAAATGAGAACTACTACTGACAACTAATGATTATGTTTATCAAATTTTATGGTAAATGACTCAAAGAAAATAAAAAAAAGAATGCCGATCACAAGTTTTGAGAGTGTCAACTTTAAATGTCTGAAGAAATGACCTTATTGTTTAATGACTGATGATTCCAAGAATTTTAATTTTGTAATTCCATAATTGTCCAATATGTTTGAGATTCCTAGAGGTGGTGTATTATAACCTATTTTTAATGTAACACAGCAACAACAAACACGGTGCTCAACACTGGCACCATTCGATACTGTCTGAAATAAAACAGAGCTGTTTCTTTGGGTTTGCTGCTGTGCCTTGCATTTCTTCTTGGCTAGACAGCTCTAGATGAGGTGCATCTCTAACTGACTTCTAAGATGGGCGATTTTCCTCTGTTCCTCTGTCATTGTAAGTGGACATTCCTGTTGTGTGTTTTTTTGTGCTGCTTGCCCCCAACATGTCAGCCCGAGGAGACAATTCAGAGCTGACGTTTTGGGGTCATTGTGCAAATTTCCTGAAAAAAGGAGTCCTCAAAAGTCATTCTTCAAGAACAAAGTGTGCTTGCTGTGGTCTGCACACTGCTAAAATATTAATGTTAAATAAAAGCCAATCCCTTATGATCTGCTCCCGAGCCACGTTCCACACCGTCCTTCTTGAAAGCCAGTGTAAATAGCAGAGATAGAAGCTAAATTAAAACCACCATTACTGTTTAGGTCCACATCCTTGGTTGCAGTTGCTATTTATACCAGCCCTCTGCTCCATCGTGTCCCACACAAACCTCACCAGATGAGCCGGTGCTTCATTATAACAGCCATTTGGCTTCAACACAGTGCAATTTGACTTAAAATGGTAGAATCCAGAGAACAGAGAAAGTGTTTAGGAATCTTGGTTTGAATCTCACCAACACCTGTGAAGGTCTGTAAAATGAGGAATATTTCTGCCCGTTGTCTGTTTGATGTTGTGCTGAATTAGCTGACTAATTTTAATAGTTTAGTTTTAACTGGATTTTAGATTTTAGAACTTTAGAGCATTTTTTACTATTTATTGTTTCTAAAATGTAAAACAAATACAGAGACCTGACCACGTCCTCACACAGATCATATACCACTGATTGCTAAGACAATGACGGCACGGCAAAATCAGTACATTACTGTTGGATGACATTTGAGTGATGAGGAAACGTGCCGCACAGACAGACAGAATTCAAGGTAATTATGGCGAAATATGCAATATGCAATGCACCAAAAGTGATTAAAATGTGTAACTGTGAATAAAAAAGAAGATAATCATGCACCAATGCAGGAAATATTTTGCCCTTCATGTCATGTAATGGTGTAGAGGACAGGGTGGTGGATGTGTGTAGTGAGTCTGAAGATTTGAAAAAACGGAATCCAGGTTCTTCAGAATCATCCAATATCTATACTGTATGTGTGTTGATGAGGTAGAGACACAGTGCACTTTGTGAACCTCCTTTTACATTCCTCTTAAAGTGATAGACTTTCAATAAACCGACCTTTTGCTTCCAGAAGCTTAATCCATATCTGCCAGGCCTTGTTTTAAAATCCTGTGAGCTTGCCCTTTCTTAATCTTCAGCTCTGACATTTTGTGAATTCCTTCATGGCTTTAAGCAGTCTTTACAACACACAGATGTCTTTGTGATGAGCATATCAGTGACTTGATGAAATACTCACAGTGAATGGGACGAGGATTATGAGGTGGAAGAACCACCTGAGGTCATGACTCCATCTTCACACCTCTGCAGCGCCTGGGGCTCTGAACACATCCTCGCCATCACGACCTCCTGTGGGAAGACAGAGTACACTTTCAATCAGTCACTGTCAATGCACTTGTCTGACTGACTCCAAACTATATTGAAGCCGTGGTCACGTCGCTTTTCGGGACAGTTCTTTTGCACACAATTAGGTTAAAGGTCATAACACTGTAGATCAATCTCACAGCAAATCTTTTGATTTTAATATGACTGTCTTGATCAAGGAATATGTGCTGATGGTTTGGTTCAAGTTGCTGTCTGTAATTTTAATCTGGTTATTTTAACAAAATACAAAGCATCTGTGCTAAACTATGCTAAACTCTCATCACACCTTTAAGCTTTAAGTGTTTAACACGAGCAGCAAACCTCTGTGGCTGTAAAATGTAGCCATTGCAGAAGTACCAAAAACTGCAGTTCCTCAAACATCCACTTGAGGCTGGCTCCAGAAGTGAGTCAGTCTCCATAAGTCCCCATGTTCAAATGTCCAACTTCACAGCAGAAATAAACATTTACAGCCGTTTACAGCCTGGTACAAAAAACAGTTTTGGTCTCTGTAGCTAATTTCCCCGTTCAGGACAACTGTACTGAGGGTGGATTTTTCTTTTTTCTTTCTTTAGAACTCAAAGTTCAAATTATATTAAAGTCATTAAAGTTATGCAGAATCAACAGAGTGGATGCTTTGATTGACAGGTGGGTACCGTCAGAGATAGCTTGTTTTAGTGACCAGGCTTCACTCATCCCACCTCAGTTCCACCCACAATCCACTATGTGGATGACGTCATGGAAACTGCAATGTCCATGTGTTTTACAATCTTTAGTTTAACATTGTGCCAACGTTGTTTGAGTCTCACATCACAGCTTCAGCTGAACTTGCATCTCTACAGAATGGACCTCCTTCTCTTTATAGGAGCTGCACTTGTCGCTGTTGTACAACTTCACTGCCAGGGCAGGAGGACTGAGTTCAGTAGTAATGACGGCAGCATTGTTTATGAGGTTTTTCAGATCTGCATTTAAAGTATCAACAGGTCAGGATTGTGTGACAGTTTCTACTCACAGTGTTGTTTGACATCTAGAAGTGTATTTGTAGCATTTGGATACACGGTTGATTCATCCATGCCTGACGAAGGCCCTTCCAGATAAATGTATGTAATGCAAAAGTAGTGGAGTGAACATTAATATAGAACATTTCCAGAGCAGCAAAGTGCCAGCTCATACAGGTGGTGATAAACAGTGTGGAAACAATTGTGAGAGCTTATTACACACTTGGTGAAAGGTTATTATACTAAAGGGCAATTCTATCCATCTGAATGAATTATACTCAGTACATTCTTCTTCAATCTTTTTCAGATAGCTGCTTTTCTTCCCTCTTTGTTTTATATTTCAAAATAATTATATGTTAGGCAATTCTCCAGTGTGCCTCTGCTGTGTTATTTACTGTAATACAATGGGAGCAATATCACGTCCTCTGTATTGCATATTTCCAGATCTCAGAACTTACTGTGGTGAGTGTAATGTAACCGTAGCTGATAGAAGCTATGGACTGACATATGAAAATAAACAAACAGCAAACTGCAGTTTTGTTTGAGTTCAAATCATTTAGAAATCCAGACTCCTCACCTCACCTCGAGGTCCAGTAATCAACTGTTGTAGAGCTTTTTTAGCTTTTTTTTGATTAACTGGACACTAGTACTAGTACACCATTTGATCAACCTCTCACCTTGAAGTATTATTATTATTATTATTGTGGGTGGTGGAGAGGAATTCCATTGCTTCTATTTCTATTTCAAACTAGCAAACTAAACTGTGTTTTTAGTGGCAGTCCTGTAATTGATTTTGGAAGCCCTGCGCCAGCAGAGCTCTCCGCCTGGCATCACTTAAATCACCGTGATCCTTTGTACAGAAGCAGAGCTTCTGGACAGAAACCGACATGAGGCAACATCCCCGCAACCTGGTCTCAGAACACATGCAGATTTGAGCTCTGACAGTGAATCAGAGGACAGGGCAGGCTGTGAAACAAAGTGTCGAGATACAACAGCTGAAGCAACAACAAGACCAAACTCTGACAGGGTTCACAGCAGGAGAGACACAGCAATAAGAACTCCTCTTTTTATTCTAGCAGCAGTCAGGAAGCCTGCAGTCCCAGTGAAGTAAGCGCTGCTCATTAGGTCCCAGAAGCTACTTAGTTCCCACCAGTTTAATGCCTACTGCAGCCCTTGCTCAATGTGCATTATGATTTCTGATCACATTATTCTCTCTGTACCAGACTGCGGTCGACTCTCTAATTACTGTCCCAGGCACAGAGGCCATGTTCATCCTTACCACACATTCAAACTGACTCAATACGATTAATCAGTGAGAGACATTTAGTCAGCTTCCGTTTCAAAACCACTTGATGCTGACAGTCAGAATAAAGTCGTTGGTGCAGAGCTGTTAAACTGACTTCAGCAGCAGCCTCTGTCATGGACTGCAGAAACACTGATGTCTGATTCTCTGCATCCCTCCCTCACTCCGTCACAGCCCCCTCCCTCACATTTCCACAGTTCCTTTTTTCCATATTCATTTTACATTTCTTCTGTCCTCCTACACACACTCTTTCTATGTTATTTACATAGAAAGAGTCACTGGGGTATGCTGCTCTTAGCGAATACATTACACTGTAGATTAGCCCACTTAAAACACTTTGTTAGGTGTTACCCCTAAAGTCGACTGTCATGACCAGCAGTGCTGTTTTCGGGTCCAGAAGCAGAGCGTTTCTGCCCAACAGACTGTTAACTTGCTCAGATTGGCCATTATGCCTACGTAATTAGTTTTGCCTTTGTTTGTATTTAAAACTGGGAGTGTGCACAGTTTGTTTTATTTTGAAAATCATACAGACTCTCTATGCTGTTTCTGTATCTGACTTACAGCAAGCTCTATCTGCTCTGTGCTGTTCGACTCTGCTGGTCGTGATGGTCCAGAGCAGAGAGACACTTCTGGGATTCCTCTGAGATGCGCTGCAGGTGCTGCTGCTGGAATCACAATCACTGGATAGAATGGGCGTGATCAGCCGTGGCACAGCCGTGCCCAGTGGAATTTAGATGACAGACGGGTTGGTTAGGGTTATTTGGCAGGTCACTACCCACACCACCTTGACCTCCACATTCTTACTTTTCACCTGTTCATAGAGGTCACACTATTTTTGTACACTAAATTCTGTGGTGCTAAATCATCCAGTAAATGTAATTCCTTTGGATATTATACCAGCTCAGTATCTTGGCTTCCAGAAAAAACAGTCTCCCTACAAACAGTCATGATGTGACTCCACTTTCTCTGTAAATAGAGCACAGCCGAATTCCTAATGAAAGTGACACGGCCATCCAGTGAGACACCCCGGAAAAAGAGCTAGCAGCTGCTCTGCCAAAGACGTAGTAAGTAGAACACCTATGTGCCACGCTGTCAGCTCACCAGCTTCATCCCTGTTATTTTATCTGTCCATCACACCAACCATGTGTAATGATCCACCGAGGAATTCTGGGATGAGTCACATGGGAGGTGAAGCTCTCATCCATCTTTATCACAGTGTGAAGTTACACCAAACGAATTAAGCTAATTAAGCACATCTACTTTATCATCATAAATCATTTATTTTCATTGTGTTAATTGTGTTAAATTGCATTTCTATTAAACCAATTTCATACAGATTCATTTTTCTGTTCATGTTATTTTGCATTTGTCAACACGGAAACTATAGAAGGAGGGATCATCACCAGTAGATAAATGTCACACTCCTCCTGCTGCTGCTCTGACCATCATGTCACACCAGTATACCGCCAGTGAATCATGCTGCATATTTTGTTCACAAAGTTCTCAATCACACTGTCCTCCGATGCCCCCCTTTATGTTGTTTTGCACAACGAATTATAAAACGGGTGATCTAAATATGACACAGGTCTGACTGGAAAATCTTGCTAAAGGAAGTCGGAGTGACAGCAAACAATACGTGCAGATGTTATGTAACGCACCGCCGTGCCGAATCACAAAACTTGCTGGCACGAGCACTTATGTACTAACAGTACAGCGCATGAAAAATATCTTGGTTCCACGAATAACCGCGTGCTTTGCTTTTACAGTTATGTCTTTATTAAAACATGCCATTTCACCTCCAGCCTTTTCCTTCTGTGACCCATTTGAGAGCTGCAGTGAAGGAGCCAGTCTCAGCTGGCTGCTTCCAGCTGACGGTGCACTCACATCACTGCAACTATATCGGTAACAGTTACCACTTTAAGGTATGAGCGCCCCCGGTGTGGTGTGATGTACTCTGTAATGACATGCAAACATTCGCTAACCGTGAGACAGAATGATTGTGCCGCTGCCAAAGTCTGAATTCAAATATCTGTTACAGTGAAGTGCAGAACAAGCAAAAGCGAAAAACACCTTTCTATGTCTCTTATTACACAGACACTCAAGTAAATGTTTGAATTTTTGTTGACAGCAGAAGTGGAAATTGCAAATCTTTTTGCTGACTCAAAGCAAACTTTTGAGTTCAGCAGCAATGCAGAGGTCAGGCTGGTGGATGGGTGTGGAGCTCGTCTGACTTTCACGCAGGAAACCAGAGTTTGTGTCCCATCACAAGCTTACAGTTTAATTAATCATAACTACGATCAGCCAATATTTATGATTTGGTGTGTGTGGTGTGGTGATAGTGTCCTTTACACGCACTGTACGTCACAGCTGAAGACTGACACACGCTTCTTCGGGCTGCAGGTGTCACTCAGAGACATGTGGCTCTAAAAAGTGTCTGATTTAGTCAAGAGTGTCTTCACATGAAGTGTTACTTTTTAACTCTGTATTCAAGTTTGCAATAATAAATATGCAACGTTCATTTAGACTTCCAAAATAAAACTTGCTGAGAAAAAGAATTCCAGGTGATGGTCACAGTTTGATTAGATTAAGGCACAAACAGATTACATCTATGTTTGACAGCTGTAGTATGGTTCAGGAAAGGTTGGAGTTACTGCTAATAAAAATCCAAGTATGTTATGAGACAGAAACTAACTGATCCACACCCTAACCTTCCACACTGCTGCTTGTCTGCCATTGGTATTCAAAAGAATACCAACTCTGGGCAACAATTTATGACACTATGATTGCAGAATTTGCGACCATCTCAAAAACCAACAAAAAATACATACATACCATAGTCTGATCCTGGCAACAGAAATGTGTTCATTTGCATACTGAACAGCTCCAGATGACATGATGAATGCAGCTGTAGGTTAGCAGTGCAAACCAGTATAATGATACAAGGACATGAAGACCTCTCATGTACAAGATAAACTGTAGCCTGCAAGACATTCATCTCAGCAGACATACTGTAACTGCATCTTTGCACTGGGATTAATGTTTATGTATGTGTCTATGCAAATGATGTATGCAGGGCAGCAGTGTCACAAACAGACAACTGTTTGAGGAAACCTTCAAGACTTCACAGGGTTGACTTTAAACACAGTTCACCGAAGCTCCTTCTGCAGTATTATTTGACCTTCTCCGTGAGGAGGCGGTTCACGAGCAGTGCAGCTCGCCCAATTAAGTCAATTGAGCCACACTCAAATCCAATGCAGTGAATGAAATAAACGCTTTACTGCAGTCACACAGAGCTCTCTGAGAGCCTGCCCTCTAAAAATAAACTGCAGGCTATTTTAAGACTGGAAGAAAAGGAGATGCTGACTGATTTTTTTCCTGTGTGCAGACAAAAAAACTCTATCAGTTGACATTAATTAGCCGACAACATCCGCTCATTAATCTGTTTGAAACTTGTACTCTAAAAACAACACCGCAACTTTGATGTAATCCAAGGCCTCTGTGGGAAACAGCATAAGTGAACGAATGTTCTGATTGAACCACGTGAAAAAAACCAAAACAGAACGAGATAACGTGCGGGAGGATGATGCGGCTGATAATGAATATGTTAAGCCGACTGTGTGATAGCAGTGCATGGAGACGGCTCAGACACCCCGATGGACAAAAACTCCCTCGGGTGTCTCTCTCCTGCCTCGTATCGATCTCCATCAGCCGCCGGGGCCCAGCAGCCGCCAGGCAGTGTCAGCCACTCAGCTAATTGGGAGAAAAACACGCGGGCGAAGAGGCACAGACCTCATTGTGTCTTTGATCCATAAAACATGATGAGTTCAATTCCCGTCTCTCCTTTCATTAACTTAATCAACATGCCAGGAAATGAATAAAACATCCAGCAAGAAGATGCAAAGTGAAAACAACAACAGGAAATGACTTCCTGCTGTGCTCGTGCATGTGCGTGCTGCTGGGGACAAACCTCTTTGACATTGAAGGGATCTTTTTTTTTCTTCTCTTGACTGCACACAGCCTCATGCTGTGGCAGCAGTCTATAGGTCAGAGCTCAGAGCTACTAACTAGAGGGCTTCCAGTGTGTGTGTCTGTGTGTGTGAACAGTGAATGAATGACGCCCTCGTTTTCCCGTCCAACAACCATCAACACTTCAATAGTGCATTTAACCTCCAGCTGCTCCAGGGAGGACTGGGCAGATCGCTTAGAAGCACGGAAGGCCTGTAGAACAGCAGTACATTCATACAGGTAAAACCATCAACAGGCATACATGTCAAATAATTCAGTATGAAGTTATTATGCATTATGTACATGAATATGAAGTTGGTTAATGCTTCGTCTTCATATTCTTGTTGTAGTACTTGTAGTAGTGGTGAATGTAGTAGCAGCTTCTTCAGAACTTCACAGAGTCCTGTACACTTTCTCCCTGTGATAATAATAGTAATAGTAGTAGTTATATCAGTAGCAGTAGTAGTAGTAGTAATAATACCCTAAGCTCGATTCTGTAATAGTAATAGTTGTATTAGAAATAGCAGTCTAGTTGCAGTAATAGTAATACAGTAGTACTAGTAGTAGTTGTCACAGCAGAAGTAAAGTAGAAATCACTGTAGTAGGACTAGTAGTGGTATAAGTAATATATGTTTTAAAGGGTTGAAGCAGCCGAAGAGTTCTGCTGTGTCAGCACTCTCACCAAAAACAGCTGACATCACTGATTAGTTTCCTTCTTCAGTCACCATGTGCTTGTGAATGACATTACACACACACAGAAGCAACAGCACCTAGGATGTAGACTGTTGCTGTGTTTAACTTACTGAATGTCAGAACAAGCATCCGCACCAACGTCACCTGAAATGTCAGCATACTGTAATAACGCTATTGCCCTCCAATTTACACATTCTACTTTAATATTTACTCTACAAAACATGGCTGCAAAGCAGGCTGAGCAACCACAAGACAGAAAGATGTATTTTTAGAGAATTCACAAGGCCCTGTTTCTATTCCAAGTCACAGATGTAGAGCAACAAAGCTGATTTGTTGGAATGGCTCTCATTTCCCCAGATAAAAATGGAAAACATTACAAGTCATACTGCTCTAAATATCAGTGGAGTGGAAGGACTAATGCAACTGAACAAGACGTCTGTGCCTATTTCATTATCTGAGCACTTCCACTTTAATAATATTCACTAACAAGATACCACATCCTCCAATATTCAGTATGTATAAGGTCAAAGGTTAGGGGGTCAGCAGCAGAGCTGGAGCTGGTCATAATTCAGTGTCCTCATCAGGGTCTCAGTGTACCTAATCTCCATTAATTAAAAGACCGTCTCCCTGCTGTCGGTGCCACCTTGGTCCCTAGCTGACTTTCAGCAATAGTAGGAGAAACCTTTTCATGTCTTTATGCTGCTGCATGAACAAACAGCGTAATGACAGGTGAAAAAGATCGAGAACAATCAGGTAAAGCCTTGGAAGGAAAAGCGGGCACGCTCTGCAATTCAAAGTAGCTTATGGGGTTTGTGAATGGATCCGGAGTGTTTTAGAGATAAATGAACGAGGGACATACAATGAGACCGTGCACCAGTAATAAACACACACTTTAATCCGTGCATAAATATGTGTATGCTTCAAAGTGGAGTAAAAGAGGTGCTTGAAGATCACCCTGATTCTCACTCAAGCACAAACATCTGTAAGCTATGGAAGATCATTCATACCAGGAAAAAGAAAAAAAACTCAGTCAACCTCACCTTAGCTTCAGGTACAGTTACCACATTGGCCTTCCTTAGTTACACCATTGTACCATTGGTATCATGGATCATGTTAGCTGGTGTATTATGTAAATGTAAATGGTTATAGTGTTTTGCTAGTGATGATTTTAGCAAGCAAGCATGCTAGTGACCTGCGAATGGCAAGACAAAGAATGTACAGCCAGACCAGCCCCAGTACTGTGGATAAATGAGCTGACATTAGAACGTGCTGTATTCCTCAGGCTTTGCAGTAACGTCAGATCTGACTCTGTGCTGTATCGGAGCGTTTGCCATTGGTTGACGTTAGCGGACGTTAGCTAGCATTGCACAGAGAAGGCACATACACACAAACAACATCCATCAGTCTACAGGCTGTTATAAGCAACAATTCAACCTGTTCATGCATTAGCAATAAAAGATGAAATGAATGCATCGCATACTTCAGAATGTTACATATTATGTATGCACAGTAAGTATCTGTAAGCCAGAAAGTATTTTATCATTGCTAACTTTCATCCTTTTTTTTCCTTTCCTGGCAGTAATAACAATGGCTTCCATAGGATGCACATGTGTATGGTTGAGTCAGAATTAACTGTATATTCTAATCCTAATCTGTTACATAATAGTGCTCCATTACAAAGCTATAGCCTGATAACTTGGGCCTCATGCAGCAACACTGTATTCTATTCCTCTCTATTTATATCCTGTATTATATTTTGTCTTATTTTGTTGTTAAGAGAAAATATAAGTCAACTCCAGATGCACCCCTCTGCCACTATATAAGTGTAGATGTGCAAATACTTCTACCAAGTATGGGCGACGTGCCACTGATTTGCGTATGAGGCCACTTATTTTTCATGAGTCTGTCAAGTGGGACTAAAGATAAAGCTGTAATTTATTCCAGCAATACTTTGACAACTACTGGGCGGCTGTGGCTCACAGGCAGAACGGGTCGTCCACTAATCAGATGATCGGCGGTTCGATCCCCGGCTCCTGCGGTCTACATGTCGAAGTGTCCTTGGGCAAGACACTGAACCCCAAATTGCTCCCGAAGGCTGTGCCATCGGTGTGTGAATGTGTATGAATGCTTAGATCCGCAAATTGATGAGCAGTTGGCACCTTGCATGGTAGCCAATGTGTATGAATGTGTGTGAATGGGGTGAATGAGATATGTAGTGTAGAGCGCTTTGAGTGGTCGGAAGACTAGAAAGGCGCTATATAAGTACAGTCCATTTACCATTTAACTACAGCATTGTCAACCTTCTGAGGACAAAAGGCACGTCAAGTCAAATTATTTATGAAGCAGTTTTGACAAAACAAATCCTTCACAGGGGGCTTTACATGACTGGAGACAAACAAACACATCACAAAATACAAAGCTTAAACCCGTTTGCATCCTCACCATGGGAGAACTTTCACCGCCATGTTTGTCCGAGACAACTTCCACTCCCCCCTCGAGGAATAATTAAGACTTCTCTGCAGTGAAATGTGTCACGGAGCAGGTGGGACACTTAATGTGTTAAAGTTATGCACCAACCTGAAAAAAGTAGTTATTTATTTATGTATATCCTGTTTTTATGCCTCTACCAACTTTAGAAAGATACTTTAGTCTCACAGTCACAGTGTTCACTTTTTGAGGAAATAAATGACAAAACTTTTCCTCACCAGTCACATATCCTACAAGGAGTTCCTGAACTGTCAAACATACACAACTGTTAAATGTTCGAGTGGTTTAGGAGTGTACTGTGTGTATTCATCCTCTTTGGTATTGGATGTTCAATCAGATGTGTGACTAATGTTAATATGGTCAGAGTTAGATAACTAACACACTTAGATATGGTTAGGAAAATATCACTGCAGTTAATAAAAATAGTATAATCAGACATTGCTTTTGAATAGTGGTTCAACAGAAGAAATAAAAAAACAAAATGATGAAACTGGCCTGGACAAAAATGATGGTACCCTGTCCAAAGGATATTCTCCCAGAAGCTTTGTGGCTGGTCAATATTCATTTTGGCAAATTCCAGTTTTTTATGATTTGCTTTCAACAGTGGAGTCCTCCTTGGTCGTCTTCCATGAAGTCCACTTTGGCTCAAACAGTGATGGATGGTGCGACCTGACACAGATGTATCTTGGAGTTCACCTCTAATCTCTTTGAAAGTTGTTCTGGGCTCTTTGGTTACATTCATAGTATCCGTCTCTTTGATTTGTCATCATTATTCCCCTTTAGCCACATGCAGGGAGGCTGACTGTGGACCTTAAACTTCTGAATAATATGTACAACTATAGTCACAGGGACATGAAGCTGCTTGGAGATGGTCTTACAGTCTTTACCTTTAACATGTTGTCTGTCATTTTCTTTCTAATCTCTGCTTATAGTAGCTTTCTGTGGTCCATGTTTAGTGTGGTACACACCATAATAGCAAACAGCACAGTGACTACTTTTCACCCATTAAATAGGAAGACTGACTGATTATAAGTTTCAAGATGCCTGTGATGCTAATTACAGGACACACCTTAGTTTAACATGTACCATCATTTTTGTCCAGACCAGTTTCGTTTGTTTTTTAAGAATTATTCTGTTGAACCTCAATTCAAAAGCAATGTCTAATTTTCATTAGTTATTTTTTTAGTAAATTTATATTTATTATTACTTTTATAATTTTGAAGTTATTTCAGTGAGCAACAAATGTAAATAACATGAATAGTTAAGTCTGTGCCAATAATAGTTAATAATTAATAATAACTGTTCTCTGATCCTTCACATTGTGCTGCAGCCCCGTATAAACAAGTACGAGCTGAATCCATTTCCCTGACAGTTGTCCCTTTTCACTGAAATGTAAAAAGCCTGAGTTGCACTGTTGGCTCCAATTTAATATAATGATTAATACATTACACTGGGAGGCTTTTCCTCGTCAAGCGTTTGCTCTTGCTGGGAATTAATGGCTCTCCGTAAATAATATTATGAAGAGTGGGTCTAGTCCTGCTCTATAGTGAAAGTGAATTTGGTGCTGTATAAATAAAACTAAAATTGAAAAGTGAAACTGCCTGAAGAGCTAACATGTCATGTTCATTTTTCAAAATAAATGACAGAAATTTCAGATTAATGATGTGACAGCTGTGGCTTGGAGGTAGAGCGGGTCGTCCACCAATCAGAAGATCAGCAGTTTGAGCCCCGGTTCCTCCAGTTTGCGTGTTGAAGTGTCCTTGACAAGATACTGAACCCCAAATTGCTCCTGAAGGCTGTGCCATCGGTGTGTGAATGTGTATGAATGGTTAGTTCCTCAAACTGATGAGCAGTTGGCACCTTGCATGGCAGCTAATGCCATCAATGTGTGAATGAGATATGTAGTGTAAAAGAGCTTTGAGTGTTTGGAAGACTAGAAAGGTGTTATATAAGTACAGTCCATTTACCATTTTGTTTTTATGACACCAAACTATGATTTTTTTTTTATTATTCATTAGAAAAATGTTTTTCCTTTCATACATAGCTCAATAGAGATGACTGTAAGTATTATGTTCTGCTCAACAATACAGAGCTTGTTTGTAGTATCGACATCACCAGTGTATAACAACATGCAGCAGTCAGGGTCAGACTCTCACAGTGTTTGAATCCTGAGCTTCACGGGTTGCCGTCCAGGCTTTGGACTGGCTCCATATGCAGTGGCAGATGGTTGCACCCTTTCAGCAGCAGACTGATATCCACACCTAGCTGCTCTCTGCAGGACCTTTGCCAGCCAACTGCTGCCATGCTGTCAGTGGGCGGGGTGATAGTCCGTTGGCAAAGCAGTGACGGAGTGAATCAGCTTGGTCATCACTGGATCAGATCAACAACCAAAGCTACAGGGCTCCACTGAATCCCAACTGAATTAATTCAACATAATGTCAGCCTGGATTACTTAAGCAACATGTTAAGAATGCCACATGACAGAGCGAATCCAACACAATAACTCTTTAGTTTAACATTCATCTAGGTTTTTGCACCGAGCTCTGAATTCTTGGCAATAGCAAAAACAACTGTAATGTGGATCCCTGCGGTGTGATGGGTTGTTTGCTGAGAAAATGAATGACTCAAAAGAGGACATGACCAAATGTAAACAGTGTCACAACACATTTTCATATTGTGCTGTTAGTTTTGTGAATGGTCACGACAGGAAGAAACAAAGGACAAAAGGTGAAAATCCACCAACAACAGACCAGCACTGTTTAAATAAACTTCACCAGTCCACTAAAAAGTCAAGTCTTTGTTTCAGCACCAGATATTCAGGTCCTATGTGATTATTATTGTACTACTATTTATATTTATTATTTCACTGGTGACTTGATGGGTATGAGCATTTCTTCTTTACATATTACATATGCTCATGTTTACACATATACAGTCTGTAATATTGATCAATCAAATAAAATGCCTGGAGATGGGTCAGGTAGAGTAGACTTGATACTATTTCCAATGTACCATGAGGCAGGTGTTAAGCATTTCCAAACACCGCCTACAGGATGATAGGCCCCAAATCTTTTAAAACGGCATACTGAAATGAAGAAGTTGATCGTGGACTGCAGAAGGAGAGAAGCTGGACTCCATCACTATCTGCTGCAGAGAGAGTCAGCAGCTTCAGCTCCTCTGTGTTCACCCTGGGATGAGCTCACTGGACATGTGGTGAAAAGGGCAGAGTTGTGCACAGAGCCCAGAGCAACAGTGGATGTGAGTTTTCATCCATCCAGAAGATTTACAACGGACGGTGTCTCAGTGAAGCCCGCAGACCCCGTCCACATCAACTACAAACTACTATATACACATGAGCACATTTTAAAATGTGAAACAGGCTTACTGAATTCATTCATTAGACCACATGTTACTCATAACAGTGATATTCTAACTAGCAATGTGTGACCTAACACTGATCATAAAGCTGAGATTTCAAAAGAAAAGCGTCTTCATGGTGTTTGTATCATCACACAGTATGTATTGTCATATTTGCACAGCGGCTCCTGCTGCTGCTTTGCACTGCAAACAGTGACAAGTGACAAGGTCATGATTCAAAGAGTGAGAAAGCTCTTTGATGAAGCATGAGCAGGTCTTCATTTAATCAGTCACAGACGCCCTTTTGGCACAGACTTGGGTCAAACACCCACTCCACTACTGTGGCCAATAGAACAGTCAGTGTTGGCTGAACGTCCATAAAGAAGAATGTGACAGAAAAGTGTGTGTAGCAGTCCACATACAACCTGTTGGTCAGGCAGGTTGCAGCCTGTCTTAATGGAAAGTATCACTGATTCAGGTTTAGCTGGTCAAGTGACAAAGCAGCGTTTTGAGTTAAGTAACAATTTAAAGAAAAACAAAATCACACACACAGTTCAGCTCAGCTGGTTGTGTCGAAATAGGTTGAATCCTGGATCTGTGGACGGCATTATTTCTCTACACAGTGCAGCCAAATACTAAAAACACACAGTATAGACTGATACATGCAGGAAGGATGTATTGTTTGTGTCCGTGGTGTGTGTGTGTGTGTGTGTGTGTGTAAGAGAGAGAGATTAAGTTTTTTATGAAGGGTTACTTGTTTTGCTGCTGTTCAACAACAAAGAACACATTTGGAACAACTCATCTGTTGATTTAGTCGAGACCTTTTCAGGACTGTGGGAGGGGAACAAAGAGCTCATGCATCACTAGTCTGTAGTTGTGTTAGCAAACTACAGACAAAAAAGTTGATAAAAAAGTCTTTAGGTCAAGTTTGCAGTGTTCCAAAGCTGAATTTATTTAGCTATGACAAATTTACCTGATGTTTTTATTTGCTTTGCACAAGGACTCACTTCACCCCAGTGTGACCCGTCCTTTGAATTTTCCAAATGAGAAGAATAAGAAGATGGAGGTGAGGTGAAAGGTGGATAACAGATGATTGAGGTAGAGCTCCAGCACAGGATGGAGGATATCTTTGCTTTGTAAACAACCCCACCTCTCCGTCTCTGGGAGGCCAAGTGCAGCCATAAAACAGCTGTGGTCGGTACAGGAGCTAACACCCCCCCAAGCTCTGTCTGACAAACACATTAGCCAGCACTAACTCTCACACACACATACACATACACACACACACACACACACACACACAAACGTGCAGGTGGTATGAATTATCTGCAATCCACCAATTGTTATTCATTGCAAACAGCAACAGCAGCAGCTCAGCTATGTTACAAAATCTATGTACATGTCTGTGGATATGGATCAAACCACAGGGACTCATCAACCTTGGAAGCAGAAATAAAACCAAGATAAAGACACAACACAAGCGAGTGAGTGGCTGGTCACGCCCATTCGGCATGTCGGACACGTCGAGCTGAGTGAAAAGCAATCTGACACTCCGTCCAGTGATTAAAACAAAGATGAGAATATGTTTTCACTGACCCCATCCAGTCTCTGCCCCTGCTAATGGGATTCTCCGAGCCTAGGGACGGGTGTGGTGCTGTAATGATTGGCCACGAGGAAATATTTGGCCAGCACTCCTCACCTCGATCCTCACTGTGACGAGGCTAATCACAGTTTCACACGACCCTGAGCTGTCAGGCTTCTCTGACAGATCGTCACACAGGATCGCATTTTTGATGAGCTGAATTGGAAACTGTGCCCCAAATGTGAACTCTGTATTGTTGCTTTAATCATGAGAGAACACTAGCATGTGTTGGCCATCCCTCAAACTGTATGTACTCAACACGTTAATTACTGAGATCTGGGTAGAACCTGGCATCCCTGCAAAGAAGTCAGATGTGTGAAAAAGATGAGCGGTCAGACAGGTTGGAAACAAACCTCCAGCTTTCTCTGAGTTATTTGGACGAGGAGGTGGACATGAATTTATTACCCAAACTGCATGTTATAAATATCCATCACAGACTTAATTTGTCTGTGGGGTTTACTTGTTTAAGGAGAGAGACCTTATCTTTTCAGAGTTTCTGTCTCAGTTAGTTTCAGGTAGGCTGATCTAGTTTGTGTGACATGCTCCTATTTTATTTGTTGTTGATGCTGTTTGATGATCTAACACTAATTCCATCAGTACAACAGAAGTCATAAACATACATATGCAGTCACCATGTCAAAAGGTTCTCATTCACTTTTTATTTCCAGTCGCTTTTCAAATGTTTTGATTGCTAATAAATAAAATTCAACTAATTTTCTGTTTTGCTTTTCATTTGAAACAACAGAGTTTCTCTGTAAAAGCAAAGGTGAGAGCAGCACAGTGCTTAGTATGACATGACTGTTGGTAAAGGTGCTGTGGAAATTCATGGCCTTGTCTTTACCATGGCAGTCATTACAGTACAGGTAATCCAACCCTATGAAATATTTTGTACTCAGTCTCTATTTGTGACTGGCCTTTATTTGTTGTATCTTTTTTTTCATCTGTGAATTATTGTTCTAAATTCTGCTGGGCATGGCTGCTTTCTGCTGTGTCATGGTTACAGAGCTGATTGCAGCCACTCTAGACAATGTTTGTGATTCATCTAGAAGCAGCGCGGCACGTTTCAAGTGCCCCAGTGGCTTTTCACTCTGCAAGAACATGCAAATGGTCTATTTCAGACACAGAAAAAAACGGAATAGAAAATCTGGTCAATTTTCAAAATAAAACACCCATGGTTGAAGGACATAAACCAAGGAAAAAGGACAAATCTGAAGTTAACAAAAACACTTCACTTCTGAAATGCTACTGGTGGGGTATGAGGCTGGGTGGAGAACCAACCAAAACAGCATCATGGCTGACCCTAACCCTAACTGAGTTGAATTCCATGTAATGTAATATCTATGTATGTGATCAAACAACCCAACAAAGAGTTAAGAGTTCAGCTTTAATTTATGTTAATTGTACAGTATACCATCTTTCTCTTTCTCTAATCAAATAAATGTCTTGGAGTGAAAAGTACAATATTCCCTCTAAAACTGTGGCGTCACCGAATCACATTATGTTACACTGAAGTGCTACTGATGCGCCTGAGCTTGACTGACCACCATAAGCATAAGCTGGATGTTTAATGAGGCTATACACCTCATTTCTGGTTCTGGGTTAATCCAGGCCAGTTACAGGTCACCCAGTTAGTGAGATTAACCTTATCACCTTAAACTGCTGTTTCCACGTCGCTGTGGTATCAGAAGGCGCTCCTGTACGATGGGCTGCAGAAAAACAGTGACTGTCCCCGTCCTACTGATGGGAAATGTTGAAATTAACTGGACTTTAATAAAGCACTTCACTTAGAGAGTGTTATTTCTTTCCAAAGGCAGTTTGACCACATTCTCACCTAACACTGCTATGTTTACATTCTAGTTTTCCCCTGATGCCAGCCATGATAAAAATGTATTCTCTCTCTGAACACCGTGAGTTGCTTTATTGGAATGGCCCCATCAAATTGCAAATGAGAGTTGTACTGTGGGATGTGATAGTTATTACTTTGACCTGCTTTCTTGCTTTCTTTATTGTTCTCACTGAGGCTGTAAAGTGTAGCGTGGCGTTTCTTCATAATGTGCACTTTTAAATTTGATCTGAGGGTCCATGCTGACTCACAGCTGTGTGTGTCCTCGGGAAATGCTTTACAATAATTGGCTTTAAAGTGTTTGAACACCATGATGCCAAACACTTGAGAAACTAACTCCTCAGACATTCCTTAAGAGGTCTGACTGCATCGAGTTTGGAAGGAGAAACAGATTCACATGCGGAAAACATGTCATCTGTGCTGTGACTGACCTGACCGCTGAAACACGTGACCTCCTACAAACAGAATGTATCACATTATATATCATCTGGTTATGGAAGGAGGATCAATGCTGGATGACTGCAGCAAATATTTCAAATAAACATGTATGTATTTAAAAATATTACATGGAGCTAAAAAAAGGAGTGAAACATATATTCAAACACATGTTTAAGAAAATGTGTTTATTTTTCCTTGTGAGTGTTGAATGACTGTATAATGGATAATAATTCTGACACAGGGCCAAAAGATTATGCCATAATGCAGCACTGAGGTGATATTATACCTGACTATGGTGGTGGTATAATTCCCAAACAAACAAACAAGGAGAGCCCCTCGGGCATGCTTCATGCTGATGGCTGTGTTCCCGCTGCTTTGATTACTGAAACATGTTGAAATGATCTCATGTTTCAAATCGCAGCTTTCATGTTCCAAATTTGGTGAAAGGGTTTCGTGGTGTATTGATTCAAATTCAGACACACACATCTTCAGACAGATCCATGGCTAACACGTGTCCTGTGAATACAGCTGCGCTGGGTGGACTGGGCACAGGATCAGAACCACTTTCATTGGCCAGGTATGTGGCCAATACAAGGTACTTGACTCTGGTTTCATATTGCTTTATATGTGGATTCACAGATATGAACATGAATAATGCAAGAAACATAAACATTAAAAGTACTAAAACAGTACATGAACAGATACATAAAGTATATCCCTTCGGGGATAAATAAAGTATATCTATCTATCTATCTATCTATCTATCTATCTATCTATATAAATATAGATATATATCGATATGGGATTCTATCGTATGTACATGATGTTGGTGGATATTATAGTATATAAGTAGCTCTACAACAGACTAAACTTTAATATTGCTTTATACATGTAATCATGATGTGTAGGTGGAGTCCCACATATAGAGCTGGAGAGTTCCCTCAGGTAGGAGGTCCCTGAGGCATGTCAACTCAGACACAGTTTAATACTCACACTATAGACACATCACATACATAACACAGTATGCTTCATCAGTGCTTTGAGGTTTACTCATGGGGCGAATCTTATAAATTGTCAAGTTTAGATCTTAAATAATGATCCAAAATTTAAAAATAACAAATTCATTTAGTTTTCTTCACAGAATTTTTTAGATATGGGCTACTGTGTATCATAATATGTCATAAAGTAATAGTCTGAAGTGTAGATCCTCTGACCAAGCTGCTGTATTTGATGCGCCGGAATTGAGAACATGCTCATATGACAATGAGCACAGCTGTAGTTGAATTCATTTCAGTGAGCTGCTGCCGGATGCTGCGATATGTAAGACACATATTTCACAGGTCTACAGAGCGGTGGAGTGTAAAAGAAAGTGTGAGCTGGAAATATTTGATGGAGAAATAAACAGACAAAATAAACAGATTGGACTCTGCAAGAATGAAGGTGATATGGGAGGAAATGTGAGAGTGGAATATCACTGTCAGCTCAATGAAAGGGTCGCTGATTGGCAAAGACCGGACTGAACTATTTTAGGGTGGTGTGGTAGAGGTGGTGGGGGCTGGGATGTTCTGGTGGTGAAAGAACGCCACACACACCTCTTAGTCCGCAGAGTTCTCTGCTGCTGTCACTGACATGCTTTCCATTGTCACTGTATAATTGCTGTAATTGAAATGATGGTTAAAAGGGGCCAATCCTCAGACTCTGACAGTTAAAACACCTGCAGCTGTACTGTGTCTGCCACAGTGCTCAATCCACAATGAGGAATCAGTATTGTTTCTTCTCATAGTAAAAAGAGATCTAATTGACCTTTTAGTGCTTCTAGAGGGCTGCTTATCTTTAGTGTGCAGCAGTCCACTGACTGAACAGTGAGGAAGAGGATTTACAAATGGAACGGAATCATCATGTTGAGACAGTTCTGTATATTGATGAGTATATATGACTTCAACTGTACTATATGCTACAACTCTTCATGATGAGAGTTCAGAGCAGATGGATGGATTCCCAAACAGTTGACTTCAATTTCACTATCATGTTTCCTATTGTCTGTCAGCATCTTTTTCTTTGAGCCACAACAATCTTTGTGGTTATATTTGTATCCATGACAACCCTTAACTTAAATGCTTAGTTATATCAACCCAAACTACAATATGATGTATCCTGAAACCAGTTTTTATGCCTTAACCATACCAACCTCAACCATAGTGCTATCAGAACCCACGCAGACAGAGAGAACATGCAAACTCCACATAGAAGGACCCAAACAAGGGTTTAAAAGCAGTACTACTTGGTTAAAGTCAGCAAACTCCATCTGTACAGACCTCAGTCGATGGACATAGACAACTCAGTTTAAAAAAAATAACAAAATCTAATCTCCTATTTCCGAATTAATCTGTTCATTATTATACATACATGGTTCTTACATGAATCCCAATGCAACTAGCCCCATTTATTAGCGTGGAACTTTAGAGAAAAAAGCCTCATGACATGGATCTGCAGGGTTTTTTTTTGTTTTTTTTGGACAAATAGTCCCTTGTTATCTCTGCCATGCAGCCTGGCTAAAACTTTGAAACTTTTCTTTCTTTTACATAAGGGTATCATACTTTTTAGGGTCATGCTGTCCCCTGTAGGGAAAACAAATAGATACAATAAACTCATGTGACACTGGCAAAACAGTTAAAGACAAAATGAGGCCAGGAGGAACCAGACTGGGACAGACTAGCATGGAACGGCGTTCAGTTTAGTTTCCTTGGTCTCCAGCGAAGAGCTAGATATTAGCTATCCATCTGCCAATTAGCCGGTCCACACGCCTAAAGGAAACACAATACATATCCATTATGTATGCTCACATGAGGCAGTGGATCCCACAGGGTTGTCTCCTTTGCAATTCATTACTGCGATACGCAATCCTTCCCTTGGGGCAGAGGCAGCACTATTACCCTGCACACACATCGTATCTGCTTCTCTCTACTGATATCACAATCTGTGAAACTCAAGGAGAGCTAGCGGTCTTTCACACGTACCCTCCTCCGTCACTGATAATCTCCCATTACACCAATGTCAAACCCCTTCCAAGTACACCACCTACATGTGGACATATGTGGCCCTCAAGCAAATCCTGTAACTCGCTAATTGTCCCCACATTCTCTCTTCATTGTGCCTCATTTGCTTTATCCTTCCTAATTCCACTGATAATATTTACTTGTACAAGACAACATTTTATTTATCAATGGTCAGCTCAGTCAGTGGAGAAAGATTACAATGCAGGATGTCTTATGCTAAAAGTTAAGTGAAGCTTGATGAAGGAGAATGGAGGATTCATCAGTACACTTGTCCACACATGATGCAGCCTTAGTTCTGAAGGAGCTTCCTCTCTGACTCTAGATGCTGTCAGGACAGTTACATAACTACTGTATGTCCATAAATGATCATCAGTCTACAAGCAAGGAAATATGTTTACCGTTATTGGTCCAACTTTGTTACCAGCTCCATCTTCTGACCTGGGTTACCATAGTAATGATCAGAATAAACACTAACATACAGCTGCTCAGTCAGTGTCCTCATAACAATCTAAGATTTAACACTGTCTTTACAGTGACCTCAGGACATACTTGACCCTGAGAAACCCGTATGTGACACATTCATTTTTAAATTGTGACAGATATTTTGCACTTGAAAAACCTTGATAGTGCCCTCTTGTGCAGTATGCAACACTGTTTCTCAATTACCCCATCTAGCATGTCTATACAGCTGTTTGTTTGTTTGTTTGTTGTTGATAACTTGAAAATATAATTGAAGTGTAAGAAAAAAAAAGATGAAAATGATTATTGCTCTTCCCGCTTCCGTCTTGTCATGTCTCTGCACTGACGCTCTGCATGACCAACAGGACTCACACATCAGGTTTTAATGAGTGAATGATTCAACAACCAAAAGCCTCATTTAGAAATAATTCAACAGCACCAAATCATAACAGGAGCTTCATCTGCACTGATGGCTGCAAAACGATAACTACAGCTGGTGATTTAGTGCAGAGCCACACGTCCTTCACAGCAAATGAATGACTTCAATGAATTCATTTATTACATGCACCATTATCACCAAGAGAGGCAGAGGAATAGATCAACTTTTGATGCACCGAGCAAGAGAGAGCAGGGGAGGGAGAAGGAGAGAAACCATGGTTAGCTGCTAAGCTATCAGAACTGAGCATGTAAAGAGATATGCCTCATTGTATTAGCTTATCCTCTCATAATGCTCAAAATAAAAAAATAGACCAGTCAGTACATTTGATTTTACAGTTACCTGCCTGTACTTTGAAGCTTGATATTTGAGCTCCACTGCAGAATGATGTATGTGTACAGTTTGTTTTCACACTTCTGCTGAAGGGGGAAAAATTCTTTCACTTTAACACTTCGATGAACCAGCTGGAGTTCTGTGACACACAAACTACGCCACTAGTTGGGAATCATGATCCAATATTCAAAATCTGATGTGGAAACTTGAGCGCATGTGGGCTTTTGAGTTTTTATAGGACATATTGTATTCAGCAGTCATTTGAAAAAAAGGAAAAGGAGAGGAGGTGCTTTTGAAAACTTGAAATGACACCTTTAACAAAGGGACCTATTTTTTGGTCCTCTGATTGGATAATTCATCCAGTATCCGTGCTGCTTGTTCATATTCCTAATGAAATATTTCCCAACCTATTGCTTGTGACTCGTTGAAATTAAGAAATGTTCACTTCTGACCCCACATCAAGGATCTTTCTAACCTTTAACACAGTCTCTTTCATAAATCTGACACATGTTTGGGGGTCCTGATGCTCAGACTATATGACTACTCAAAGGTTTGGTAAACTACGTGAATGTAATGCAGTTTTTAGTGCATAGTAGAAATCTTTATTAGGGATGGTGATGAATAATTGAACTAAAATGGTAGAATGATATTTTTGTACATGCAGGTTAATGAACTAGGAGGTATTGTAATATAATACAATACAATACACAGACGTGTTGTAATATTATCTGTGTCTGTGTCTTGTGCCTGTTTTGGTTTGACTTGTTCTTCGTTTGTGCTGCTCTTCTGTCTTGGCCAGGACTCCCTTGAAAAAGAGATTTTTAATCTCAACGGGCCCTTTCCTGGTTAAATAAAGGTTTAATTAATAATGCTGAGTTACCGAGTACCATAGAAGAAGACATGCTGACATAACCCATGATCCCCTCTGGGAGATTTTACTAAACATACGTTATGCAGAGTCAAGGCTTTTTTTATGTGACACAATTTGATGTGATGTGTGAAGAAAGTGTTTAATAGCACTGCTGAAAACGCATCATTTTTCTCCTGAATTTCTGCCTGTGTAAAACAATAAATCCTCAATTATTCTGCAAATGTTAACTTCCAGGTAACATTAATATACACATTATACAGTACAGTACAGATTGCACTGTGAATATATTGTTAAACTCACTAATCCTGTAGTTTTATTGCAGAATTTAGGAGTTCAGAAACTCTGAAGGAACTGTTACGATGAGTAAAATGCGTAAAAGTTAAGTGAAGAAACCTGGAATGTACCAATAACAAAGGGTCATTCAGGAGGTGCTGATTGACTGCCGTGAGCGTGAGGAATCGGTTATCCAGGGAGATTTGTGAGTCAGATCCACAGCTGCAATAGAGAAGAAAAAGTCAGGGTTTGGCCTGCAATGAATAACTTGGACAGTGTTGTTTATTCAGTTAAATTTGCAGCAGCACATAGAGATTGGAGGCCGTAGTGCACTGATGCTTATGAAGATGTATGGGTAAGTATCCCATGGGATACACCTGCTCAGGCAGTACAATCTCTTTTAAGCAATGCCTCTGGAGCGGCTTTTTTTCCTCTGTTTGCCGCTGAATCTTAATCACTGTCACTGAGATACAGGCCAAGTGCTAAAACATTCCCATGGCCTTGCAAGAAAACAATGTACACACATACATTTTGCATATTCTACATCTGGTTTTTGATTACCTTGCAGCAAGGCCGAAATCTTCAGTCAGACACTGAACCGGACCAACTGGGAGAACAAAAACAGAGAGGCTGTGCTTCTATTAGCTCCTACAATGCGCACACAGTTTGTATATGAGCATGATACATGTGTGCTGCATGGTCAGCTGGAGCAGGTTCACTTCAGTGTATCAGATCAAAACAAGTCCAAAGCCAGACCACTGACCAATCAGATCACTGAACAAACACTTCACCAGTCCAACAGGATCCTGACAAAAGTATTAGTGTTACAAAGACAGATCTATATTGATGTGCTTTTTATGTGCAGCATATTCTCAGAATAACACATGACCTTCTGCCAACAATATTGTCGTGTGTGTTGTTTCAGTAGTTTCAATGTGTTGGTGCTCATGTAACCTGTGTTTTACCATTTCAGCTTCCTGTCTGCATCTTCTATCTCTTCTTCTATTTTTTGAAAATTAAATGGATTATGGGCGGGGAGGTAACCCCCCCATGAAATATACTTCATATTAATATCAATCACTGAACAAGTTAGTGGCATCATGATGTTTAAGGTTCTCAGCAGGGTAGTCTACAGACGTGAGTGAGCAAAGTTCAAGACATGATGTTTTAATGATAAACTATAGAATGGTTTGAGTTGTAAACCTGTTAATGATTCAATGAACAATACACAGTAAATTGTATCCTATCAGTAAAAAACATCCTATCAGGTCTTTTCTGTGCACATTTGATTCCTGAATCTAAAAATAAGTGATTATTCCGCCTGCTGCCTGTTTCAAAGAGAGATAATCTTGTTTCAAATATTTTGTTTTAGATATAAGTGTCTGAATCAATAAAGCAGTCCTGTTCTGCAAAACAGACTTAGATATCAAAGAAAATATTAAAGAGCTCAGCTATTCAAATAAACAATGCAGTGGTTTTTGCAGTGTGAAGCAAATGAATAATGTTGCTCAGTCATTCATTTACAAGCTTTTAAAAATGAACATCTTTAGAGACAATACAGTGTTTTTATCAGATTCATTTCAACTGATTCACAATGATTGACTCACTTATTAGTCCCTCCAGTTTTTCGCGATTTTGCAATCACGTGGATTACCACGTAATCAGCAATATGCCGCATATTTCCTACTATGTCGCACAATTACTGCAAAATAACCAAACATGCCGCCCCTTCCCCACGACACATATGTGTTTTCCACCATAGATCAAATAAACGGCTCTGCCATAGATGTGTCTTCCACACCACCTGTTTGACACACACACACACACACACACACACACACACACACACACACACACCACACACGCGCAGCCATTTAGGGAATTCTAGTTAGTGATGGCGACTACTAACAAGTCCCACCTGCCGTCATATATGTATCGGCAAATGACCGAGCAAAACAATATCCAGCAATTTTACATGCAAGCAGAGGAAAACTATTTTGTAGCCCGTGTAACAAAGATTATATCATTGATCGTTGGAATCACTTGTGCATTGTGCATATGGGTGACTACTCCATTTTGATTGTTTGTTTTGGTTAATTATCTCGCCTCGCTCAGTACTGGGATAAATGCGTTTTTACACTCCAGTACTAATGTTAGGATTCTTAAAGAAAATAAAAAGGAAACAGTGTTTCTCAATCTCTCTGACTTGTTCTTGTCTTATTAAGCCTGTTTAGACTTTTTGATGAGGTTTAAAAGTAAAGAAAACAACAAAAAAGGCAAAATTCTTCGCAAAAAATGAGAAAATGCCGTCGCAAAATCAGTCATTTTGATCGCAAAAATCACACAAAAAAATTGTGAAATCCTGGTGGGACTGATTTAAATTCCACACTTACACATTTTTCACGTCCACTTATATTTAAAATCGTCGATCAGAACAAATTTGGACAGCTGCAGAGTTCAGAGAGAAAGAATCATATTATCTCAGTGCACTATATTTAATATTCTCCACTCCACATCAGGGACATGTTCTGCTATCAGTCATGAAACAGGAGTTACAAACACACGGCTTAACAGTTAACAGACAGGAAGCAAGTGAGCTAGCTTGGAGAGCCATCATGTCTGTGTATTGCTGGCTATAACGTGTTGTAACTAAGCGGTAACCTCTGTGGCTGTGAAGTGAAGCCAGCACAGGAAGTGCCAGAAACTGCAGTTCCTCAAATGTCCACTTGAAGCTGACTGTAGAAGTGAGTCAGTCGCCATAAGTCCCCATGTCCAAATGTCCAACTTCACAGCAGAAATAAACATGTTTACAGCCTGGTACAAAAAACACTTTTGGTCTCTGTAGCTAATTTCCCTGTTCATGACAACTGTACTGAGGGTGAATTTATATACAACTCACCTGTTCACATTATATTAAGGCTTAAGAGACATTAGACAGGTAGGTGCCGAGCACCAAGGCATCATTTAGCCTACCTCAGGTCCACCGATGATCCATGTCTCAGCATGTTACAGTAGGCATGTTGCCAGTCTGCGCTTCTTTCATGGTCATTCTACAGTATGGACAGTACTTGTAGTGGTCATAATAAAAAATAGCTGCTCAATGAGCCAGTCGTAAAACTTGTTCAACATCTACATGTTTTAGGCTCATGAGAGACCAAAGAGAGCTTGCCACTTTGAATCTGTGTGGGTGAACGGAATAGTCACTGCAACAACACCGTCATCAGTGCCCCCACCCTCTATCCCCTCATGCAGATGGAGCCGAACGTCGCGCTTTCCTGCTTCAAATATGCTGTATGGGAGGTTGCTTGCTTACAGCATTGCTGCCCGAGAAAGAAAATGTGAAAAAACGGTCAATAGATGAAGAGAAAATGTGTTTCACATCGACTTCTTCATGCAGCTACAAACAGACTGCATCCACTTAGGCACTAATGGGAGGATACAGTAGTTGGCCTTCTGCTGTTAGTGGGTCCATGAAAATAAACTGTAAATTATTAATCTTGTATGGAAAAGAGTGCCTCCGTAATCAGAATCAGCTATAGACATCAGAGAATAGGAGTTAGGGTTTTAAGGTCCACAGCAGCGCCTTTGATCAAAGACTGAACTTGAAGGTGCTGACCTATACACTTGTTAATACTCTTTTATGTGAGAGCTGTGACTGGAGGCGTCCAGCAGGTATGCAGCAGAGGAAAACTGGTTCCGCATTAGCACACATCTGCAGTCCAGGAGGAGCAGACACTTCCACAGCAGCATGGACAACCATCACGCCTCTCTGTAGAATCATCAAGCTGGACAGTCTGTGTGGCTGCAGCCCATAACAAGACTCTATGTTCCCTGTTGTGTTCTTATTCTCAACACATTACTTGCCCTCTCAGGAATTTGTATGGTAAACAAATGCATTAGCTGCTAACCTTAAACAGCCCCCCCCCCCCCCCCCCCCCCCCCCCCACTCCGTTCACAATCTGTGAACACTGTACTGCCAGACCTAATCAGTGCTGTAGAGCCAGAATGGGACTACATTATCTGCACAGGAGCAGCAGCAAGAAATAAAAAGAAAGCTGAAAGATGCACAAAGCCCTTCACTTAGCCTGGTTTCAGACCTGTGGTCTGCCACCCACATCTGATCATTCAAGTCCTTCTGTTGTTGTGCTGACTGACACCTGTGTTCTCCGATCAGTGCTGTGTAGCTGTGATAAATAATGGGGTTTTCCATGGTGAGAGTAAAACTGGCACAAAAATGGCGGTGAGTGTGGACAAGGTGGATGAGGTGGACACGGTTCCAGGCTGTCAGAAAATGAAACTTTTGAAATATTTCTTTGATCTGCATGAGAATCACTGAGTTAACTGCTCTCAGCAAACACTGCTGCTAACTGCTGGCACACATGTATGGCCACTGATTTGAGCAGAACCCAAAATGGTTGACTTGAATACAGACTGAATAATGAAGTGAAAACAAAGGAGGCATCCAGTCTGCTTTCAGGCTAGTTTTACAGTTCAGAAATCTCCACCTTTCTTGCTCGACTTCATGACTGTTCAGACCCTCTAAGCAATTTAATTTCAGAAAAACCAACTAGCAACAGATTCAATGACTTATCCAGACCATCAGGGAAAATTTGAAAAATATATTCAAATATTACATTGTAATTCATGCCCATGCATGCTGCATGCGAGGTCTCTCCCTCTGCTCTTGCTGTGCTCACAGGCAGCAGTAGGCAAGGTGTGCTGTCCCTGTAGTGACTGTGATTATTTGGTTAAAGATTTCTCTGTCTACCTTTCATATGGCTTAAAGTGATCTCACACTGCAGCTGACAACCACTAAGCTTTATGCAAATGACATTATGATGTCATCAATATGCACATTAGTGTATGACATCACCTGGTGACTTTTAGTGCTGTTGAAGTATGCAGCATGTGTTCTGTCTTTTCTAATTTAATGTTTGATTATGAAGTGTCATCAACCTGCTGGAAACATGGCCCACCATGACATGCACTTACATCTAAATACATTTCAATATTAACTCAAATTTACTTGATTTTAAATTCAATTCAATTCATTTTTTTTATTTACTTGATTTTTTGTTTAATTTTAAAGGAAATGATACACCGTCTGTCTCCTCTGACACTTATCAATGAACTGTTACAAGTATATAGGTGATATATGTGTGACATATATGTGTGACTATGGGGCTATCAGTTGAACTGGCTTCACGCTTCGACATGCTGGTGTTTGTTGGTTTTCAAAGTGGACACTGAAAGTCTGGACTATGAGAAAATAAAAATTAAAGAACTCATAAACAATAAACAATAAAACCAAAGTGTTCTCACTCACAACTAGGCTCTCAAAGCAGTGGAATTTCCGGGAAAATTTCTGAAAACTTTCCATGGGAAGTTAAAGTCGGGAATTTTGGGAATATTCCAAATCGGAAAATTATGAAAAATAATGGGAAATTGGGGGTGATTTAAATAAACTGTACCATATCCAAACATACATGTGTCTTCAATAGTCTCTGTGTGCTCTGGGCTCTAAAGTGTGGTCCAGGTACAGAAATCACCTGTGCAGGTAGGGGGCGTGGCCTCAATAGTCCTGCAGTAAGCAATGTGCTATATGCATGTGATTGAGGAACAGGAGATATTTATAGTATACTTAGTATACTTAGATATTTAAAGTATACTTACATAAAATCTGGTTGTTTTAGTCAAGATTATGCTAAAATATATTTTTCCCAACTATATGTAAGTTCCCTGTTAAGGGCCAACCTTAACCTAAGATTCCTGTTTATGTCCATGAATTCCTGTTAATTCCCATGGAAAGTCTTCAACTATGAAGATATCCAGAATTTTGCAACCCTAGTCAAAACTCATCAAAAATAGCAGCTTGGTCAGTGGCCCTATGTTTCAAATTAAGATTCTCTAGGTACCACTCTTTGGCATGTGCAGGGCTCTGTGGTCCAGTTAGCAACAAGTCATATGTAACATCTGGAAGTACGAGATTCAAACACACTGCATCATACAGGACATTTATGTTGTTACACTGTGACGTACTCAGGAAAGACGTTTTTGCTTTCACTGCACTAACTGCAACCTATCAGGTTTAGTCTAAGTTCAGTTTAATGGTCACATATCATCAGACAGGTACAGTCATAGTGAAGTGAATATACTGGCCTGGAACAAGGAAGAGGATCAATATTATTTTTCAGTTCGTGGCTGTTATAAAAATTAGGGTTACACAGTTAGTTGGATGTTTTAACTTATATAATCAAATCAATTTTCAAATCAATTTTATTTGTATAGCCCAAAGTCACAAAGTACATTTGCCTCAGAGGGCTTTACAATCTGTACAGGGAGTGACACCCTCTGTCCTTAGACCCTCGGTTCGAGTGAGGAAAAACTTGCCCACAAAAACCCTTTTAACAGGGAAAAAAAATGTGGAAGAAACCTCAGGAAGAGCCACAGAGGAGGGATCCCTCTCCCAGGACGGACAGACGTGCAATGGATGTCACGTGTACAGGACAAATCAACACAAACATATTGTACAATGACTGATAAAATGACAATGAATTATAATGAATGATAAAAATGATTACAGTAATAGATATGGTAGTAATAATGACAGTAATAATATATGTAGTGGGCGTCATGCAGGATCACAGCAGCAGCCACGATCCACGAGAACCTGCTGGACGACAGAGCACAGAAACTCCGGGGAAGTTTGGTTAGTAACATGCATTAATGAGACATGTCCACAGATGGAGAGATATGGAGAGATATAGAGATATAGATATATATATATATAGAGAGAGTGAGATATAGAGAAATATAGAGAGATATATAGAGAGAGAGATGGATATATATATATATATATATATATAGAGAGAGA
>NC_040031.1:20889212-20929758 GCF_000972845.2 Larimichthys crocea | reverse complement strand
TACGAAGCAGGAAATAGGGCCAGCAGGCTATGGCATTTCAACTGCGCAAGGCACAAGCAATCGTACGGTGGCAAAAATAGTGAACCTGTTACTAAAGAAACAATATCCCACCACTAAAGACATAGCAGAAAGCCTTTTCTGTTTACTATGAGACACGTATGACTCAGGAGAGTCAGAAAATAAGATAGAAAAAATAAACTGTATTAGGAAAAATTAAGTTACCAAAATTAACTGGAAAAGCGACTCCAAAGCGATGAGGGATCCAATCACAAAAAAGGAGATTGGAGGAAACCGCTAAAAAGTTTAAAGAATAAAAGGTGCGGGAGTAGATGGATATCCAAGTGAATTCTATAAATGTTTTCAAGGTGAAGTTACGCCCCTCTTAGAAAGGTATGTTAATTATGCCCTACGAAGAACGACCTCCAAAATCTTGGTCCGAAGCAATAATATCCATAATCCCAAAGGAAGGCAAAGACCCCACAAACTGTTCCTCGTACAACCAATAGTTTGCTCTGCTGCGACGCAAAAATTTTAACCACAATACTGGCGAACTAATTCAAAAGTGTATATGTACCATAATCAACTGGGTTTATACCGGGTCCCAGGGGATAAATAATTCAGGAGAAACTCTAAACGTTGACCCAGTGGCTAAACAAAACAAGAACACTCAATGCTTCTCAGCTAGATGCTGAAAAAGCATTCGACAGGGTGGATTGGCAGTATTGAACACACACTGGGGGAAAATGGGATTTCCAGCAATTTTGTCAGCTGGATTGGGGTGTTTGTATTCTGGACCCATGTCAAAAGTGCGGTTGAATGGTTTACATACACAAGAACTTTGGCTTGAAAAGAGGAACGAGACAGGGATGCCCCCTTTCACCTTACTGTTCGCTATCAGTATCGAGCCCTGGCAGAAATTATATGAACAGATTTAGAATTCAGGGAGTATTGAGGTGGAGTACGCATAAAATCTCACTATATGCAGATGATGTTTATTCTGTATATGCTGACCCCTTGAATTCGATCCCCATTGTTTTTGACCTGCCTAGGGGAATTTGGGAAATATCAGGGTACAAAGTTAACGAAACAAAATCGGCCATGATGTTAGTAGGCGAGTGGCCAACAGAGTTAGATAAAGATGTTGCATTTAATGGTCAAATAGAGGATTTAGATATTTAGGCATTAAGATTACAACACAAACCTCACAATTATTTAAGGAAAATTATGGCAGATTAATGCACACAAATAAAATCAGATTTGGCTGATGGGAGATTCTTCCTCTGTCCCTCTCAGTAGAATCGAAATAGTCAGGATGAATGTATCCCTCGATTGACAATACTTCTTCCAATCGCTGCCTATTTGGATACCAGCTTCAACTTTCAAAATGTGGGATAAAATGATTTCGGCTTTTATCTGGCAAAAGCGAAAGCCTAGAATTAGAGAAAAATTGTTAGTAGCGCAAAGGAAAAAGGAGGTCTTATTTTGCCATGTCTGAAACTATATATTGGGCAGCACAACTCCTTGTTTGGTCGAGTGGTTGTACAAGACGAGGAACAAACTGGATGGTGTCTGGAGAGATGCGCTTGCCCGCTAGTACTCTTGAGTCAAGCCCTTGTTTGGAACTAAAGAAATGGAGAGCTTTAAAAATTGAAAATGAATGGATTGCTTGTACCCACAGGTTTGGTCCCTGGTGAGGAAAAAAATCGGTGCACCTTAACAATATCTCGTGCAGTAAGAATTGCTACAAATTGTTTGATTTCTTGCCAAACAAGATAGATGTGGGTTCCGGATCTGGGGGAGGAAGGATTAATAACCATAAACCAGATGTTTGATGGAGAAATACTTATGTCATTTAAGCAACTAAACAGATAAATATGGATTGTGTTTCTAAGGATTTCTTTAGGTATTACAGTTGAGGATATTATCTTTTGTCGCACACTGAAGGAACTCTTTGAAACAACCACCAAACCTTGGAACACTTTAGATAAATGTATAGAAGGATAGTAAAGGAAAATGTATCTAAATATATACAACATTTACAACACATTTCTCGGAACTCTTTAGATATAAAGGAAAAGTGGGAACTGGAAATGGATGTTGTTATTGAGGATGAGAGAGTGGGAGGTGGTGTGTCAACAGGGTCATAAATCACTCATCGCCCAATGTGGAAAGATTCAATGGAATAAAAATGAGATACTTCAAGACACACTTCATGGACTTCAAAATATGACATTTTATATATGCTATATTCAAATATGGGGGCGGAAGTTTATTATACGTTGATTCTGTGTCGGATTTCTGTCTGGTGCGCAGTGCTCGTGAAAATTACGAGTTTTAGCCGCGGCTCGCGGAAAAATTAGAAATCCTGGCGGAACTCGCGCCGTGGCGCGGAGAGCCGCTTCTGATCCGCCGCCCGTGTGAGCGCTCCATTGACTAGACTGGCTTCTATTGCTACGGTGACCGCAGCGGTGCCGTTCCGCTTCCGTTCCGCGTCCTGTGTGAGTTGGCTTTAGGAGCAAGAGAGAAACTGCTCCCTGGAGTGACAGCGGGGACGGCCAATCACACAAGAAACGACAGAGCAATCGAGGAGCTTGTGGGCGAGCCTAATTAGGCAAAACAGGCTTCAGCTTGGACCATGCAGCACCATAAGTCGCATAATGTTCAGAATATTTATTTATTAGTAGTTAGCTTCATTATAACAACGTTATTAAAAAGAAAAATTCAGAGACTTATTATACTTTAAAATTGTTGGTCTAAAAATGCAACGCAGTTATTTGTATTCAGTGGTAAAAAATATTATATGGCTCTCATGGAAATGGCTTTCATGGCAACAAACCTTTTTGGCTGAGAGAGCCCCCCCCCCCCCGCTCCTGTGCGGCCCACATTGCCCATCGCTAAGCCCCAGAGTGTGTTTGTAGCGTGTGATTCTCTCGTTAAATATATATTATAATATTATATATATATAGATATATAATATATATATATATATATATATATATATATATATATTTATAATATATATATTATATATATTATATATAACTAATATATCTCGGGACTTTTTCGGCCCACCGTGGCAAATCCACGGATGCCAGATTGCCAGTCTGTCCCTGAATACAGCAGTCTTTTGGTTGAATCAGCTCTACTAAAAGGAGCTTAACATTTCAAAACAGGATATAAGTAAAGACAGGTGTGCCATATATAAAATTCAGACAAAATATATTTTGAACAGTGCAATTAATAGATGAGAAAGAGTATGAATTCTTATAAAATCCTGGTTAAGGCCCGCATATATTAATGTTTACATTGTACAATATAAAAAGACATTAAATATATGGAAAAAAAGAAATGATACAAAAATATTTTTTTTTAAATACAGCAAGGCAGAGGCAGTGAGAACATAATAATATTAATAGTAGTAATATTGTAGAGATGGTCAGGTCTCGTTTTGTGGAGAACAAACAGTAAACATCTGAACTATGAATGTTGTAAATAGATGCACTTATATTGGAAAAGAAGAAAAGTAGACACATTAAAAAACACAATTAATTAGTGCTGTGGTTATATGCATGGTAGTTTCCTCCAATAATCACCAAAAATGGATTCATACGGTATATTGATTTATGTTCTGATTCTCCAGCCCACTAAACTAACATGAACATAATGTCTTATAATTTTGTGGTTTTTCCTCCTTTCTTAGAAAGATAATCAGTTTGAGATAAAATGCAACTTTAAAGGCTGCAGTGGGAGAAGTGGACTGCATACTAACTGTCCTCTCCACTCACTCCTCAGATTTCACACAGAAGAAGAAGATTTGGCAAATGACATTTGTTCCTCTGAGGCCAATGAGAATCCATGTACTTAAATTTAAGACGTCACCACATGCTTTGATGCACGATCATATCAAACATGAACACACTATCTTTTCTTTGTTGGCCTCAAAGTTTTAAATGATGTTTATCAACGGCAGCATGTGATCATCACACCACAGATCTGTGCTTTCAGGTTAAGTGGGAGATCTCTGCACAGGTATGGATCACTGCTCAGAACACGGCGATCATGGCCGCACTCGCTTCCTCCTTTCCTGTGCACCATGTCGATCAGCTCTCGTGCGTTGTCTTGTCTGGGTAGGGGTCTGACCGTCCTCACACTCATATTGCATTTAAACCTCAAGGGACAGGAGTCATCCAACATCTTGTCCAGAACGGGAATCAACACATCGGGCGATGAAATGTGCTCGAATGTTTCGCAGCTTCCCCGGGCTAGGTGTGCACCGGCTTGGCTTTCAGCTGGAGGAGTTTGTGGAACTATGTCTGGCAAAGAAATTTGATCAACAATCAGTCAACCATATTTTCAGAGAGAGAGAATTCTAAACTATCAATGTGCTTTGGTTGGTGGTTGGAGATGGTAATAAGTCTATCAACATCAACGTTCGTCAGCCACTAAAACAAAGTACTGGTTTTTGAGAGTGCTGATTGCATCCTCCCCTCCACTCGCCTCACCTCTTCCAAGTGTGAAGGAGGAACTGTAGTGGCCAAGGAGTGCAAAAGGCTGTGGGTACATCAAATAGTTTAAGAAATACCACTCCTATGTCCTTTTCCTAACCACTTTTCCTTGACCTCAATGGAAAAACAATTAAGATCAAGGAAAGATGTGAGGAAAATTCATGAGGATTAGGACATCACACATCTGTCCATATTCACAACGCTCTCTCTCTGCTGGCAGTCTGCATCACACTGTTGAAATGTGTTTTTTTTAATGTCGGTTGTGAATGCCTGAAATGGGTGGTCGATTTTTTACGTAAGGATGGTCCGGTGTATCCCTTATAAGATAGAGAGATAGGAAAGGAAGCATTGAAGCTCCTCTCCTTAACATTTAGAGGATTCAAACAGCTCTCATCATGGCGGCTGCGTAAATACTTTCAGGTCATTTCACACAGTGAGGAACCTTCTTTAGCAAAATAGACTATTCGACCAGACCCCGGTCGAAAAGTCAAAAAACTGATGTTAAAAACATGATGACTGTCAGGTAAGTTCTTAGAAGCATTCTTTTTTCTCTGATTTTTCAGCTGAAGTGTAACTCAATACTGAATCTAAAGATATGTGTCGTGTGAAATTTTGGACTGTCCTTTACCTGGGGCAATGAAAGTTGTTGTACTTCCAAGCGTGCCTGCTCTTCTCCAGATTCTTCTTCACAATGAGAGTCACCACTGGCGTTCGCATCACGCGGATCTCAAATGACGGAAGTGGAAGTTTGGGCCATAATTTTTGGCGAAGAACCTGAAAGTCTGAAAGGGAAATGAGACGGGTGGTCTTGTCATAGTAATTGCTGTCACACCGCGATACACTGGAGCAACTTGTGACTTACGACGCCGCATACTCACATCAAAGGTGTATTTCACAGTCCTATGGTTACTGTGGAGGCTGTACGTTGGGGCCTTGTGGCGGAGGCACTGGATGGGGCTTTGGATGTTACTCACACTCTTGATAATTGCGCTTTTACCTTCAGTGGTATCACAACATTTTGTTAGAGGGTTTGAAGACTTGATATCTCATTCAAAAATGAGACTCATATATATGAAGACAATTACACGGCGGGTCGGCCACAAGAGGGGCAGATATGAGGCAGATAATGTAAAGTCCTTCTGTGGCGATGGGATGAGGACATGTTCTGACTTAACAGTGAGGAATTTGCACTGACGGGGTAAAACTTCGGTGGTTGCGGTTACTCCTGCCAGAGGCACGTTGCCGGGGAGCAAGAATCAACTGAGGAGAGCTGGCCCACCGCTGTTATGAACGAGCAGGAATAGCAGGATTTGGGCGTTTATTGGTGTGGTCATGAAGTCCTTGAACCTCTTGATGAGATCCCACACGAGCCAGTAGGCCAGAAGAGTGAGGGGTGTCCACAACCACGTGGGTGTCCGTAATCACCCGCGGCTTTATGACTGTCATGCCGTCGTCAGTGATGTGGACGACAGAGATGCTGTCTGCGACCAAAGCTGTGAATACAGATATGCAAAAAAAAGTCCTCAATACTACAACGCCAGAGGTGCACCCAAGAACAAGCAAGTGCTGCACAGCCTGTTGGTGTGGTCTCCCAAGACAAGCTGCAGCAAAACACTCACCCATGTGCAAAGTGTGGGGAGTGAGTGTTAGAGTTACAGCGAAAGAAATAGAATTGTCGTATTGGCGAATGTGACTCCAAGATCAAAAATGGAATCGTTAGGATACAGAAGATCACACCCTTCATGCAAAAAAGAACTGTTGTTTTAATGGGTGCCACCAAGGCCACAGCGGTTCTTCACCAGGTTTCAGGTTCGCGTGGGGGAGGTGCAGCTGAGAGAGATGGATTCCTAGGACACTCGTTTGAACAGGGCCACTCCGCAGGCACGATGGCTGCCGGTGGGAGAGGCATGTTTATCCCACAGGCAAGTTTTGTACTTGACCGTCTCCCTGTGGTCGCATTAACCAGCCCGATCACAAGAACAATGGAACAAACCAGAACTGGGGAACGTGTACCTGTACCACACAGCAAAACACGGTTATGGAAATCATTTTATTTGCAGGTCACACTGAAAATCAGTGTACCCAAAATCTTGGTAGAAATCCTCACACAGGACTTGGAAGGAATCTTTGCTCGTAACTAAAGTTAAACCAGAAATGTTTCATGTAAAAAATTCACTTTTTATCATTTTTGCTGACCTGTGCAGTTTGTTGAAAACCAGTCATTTCTTTCCTGACTGGATTTATTTTTTCATTACCACCACACACGGTCCATGCAACTGGAATCATACTTAGCAAGAGATGCTAAGTGCTAGCTCACGGGTCCGTACATAACATAAACGGCAAATGATAAATGTTTTATTATCTAGTGATATTTCTTACCTGTATGAGATGCCTATTGATTCTTTTGTCACCACAGGTGTGAAGCTAAACTTTTCCTGGAATTCAGAGAGACAAAATGAATTTAGTTTTAGTGTTCAGCGGATTTTAACTTGGTAGCGTGTTTGCACTACAACAGAAATACTCACACTATCCATTTATCAGCTTTGGCTAACTGGACAGTGTCAGAGATCCAAAATTTAAACAGTGAATGCCGGGTGGAGAGCTCAGTGAAGGTGGTGTGGAATGGGTAAGGGGAGCGTTTTTGTGTCACCAGACAGCGAAATAGAGAAACAGAATGCACTGGCGGCAATCCAGAAACAATCCTAATCTCTTCTGTCCTTGCCAGATAATGCTTTGACTCATATCGGAGCAAGGAATGAAAGCGCGTTAGGTGCGGTGGCGAAGGTATATCCATCAGAGTTAGTGATAGGGAAACACAGGCCTTTGTGCTGGTAATTCAAATACCAAGTCTCCACATCTTTCCTCTCTAAGCTCTTTATACCACACCAAATGTAAGTCGTGTATACGTCCCGACCACCTCCCAGTAGCAGCGTCCACCCATACTCGCTCTGCACAGCACCTGCTTCCTCTCCATCAAATCTTCGGGTGTGATCAGGATACGGTTGCTTCGCTTCAGTGTGGTTCACTGATACCGTGTTGCCACTCAGACAGGAGGAGTTGGTTCATGATCGTGGTTGGGGTCGAGTGTGAGACCACAGGCAATCTAATCAGAGAAAATGAGAAAAGTTAAGGTCAGTTGGACTCGGGTTCAACATGGCAGAGTGGGAATTCCGTGAATAACAACCATGAGTAGCTTACACTTGTTTCAGAAGCTGTGGTTTACCCAGTGCTCTTCATCATGGTCCCACTAGGCAGAGGAACACAACCAGTCAGTAAAGTGACCATCAGATACGAGTGATACTAACAGAGCATTTTAAACATGCAAACAGTAGAGTAGCTAGGTTGCACTATTCAAAAATGGCTGCGGTTGAAAAAGGGTGTCTGGCAATGCTTGAAGAGTCTGAGACTCTTGCAGCTTAAATAAAAAATAAAAACTTTCCATGGGACGTTTCAACATTGAAATTCCAGAATTTTGGCAACCCAGGTAAACAATTAAGGAGTAGCAGAATTGTTCAAATGGTTGTATATTGACTGGGGTATATTGGGAGATTTTATAATTAAATATCTTGCCCACAAAATGGATCATTATAAATAGTTTTCATTAAAACTAATATTAGCAAGGGTTATTCCAAATTTAAACACAAATGGCTTCTTTTAATGTGCCACTGGCAGTCTCAAAATTATTCAACCCCTGAATAGATCCCCATAAGAGCCCACATTTGAAACTCGGAGTGGTGTTGATAAGCACATCTGATGTAAGAATCAAAGGGGCTGCATCAGTTGTGCCTGAGTACAACACATCAAATACCTGGAGGGGTGTTTTTTTGACAGTGAGGTTTGATTTGCACATTAGAAATATGTCCAGATCATTTGTCGCAAAGAAAGTTGAGAGGAGAAGAGAGCATTGCCTACAACAAACAAGGGAAGGGAATACACAAAGATAGGAAATGCATTGAATATTCCTAGAGACTACACAATGAAACTGACCTAAATGTTGACTCCAATATGCTACATAAGACATGTATAAGCCACAGAAGTTTAAAGATTCTGTTTTCTGTTTTAAAAAATGAAACAAAACTGGAACGTTCTGGGTCCTTTGGCTCAGGTCATGTACCTAAAGAGGACAAATAAGAATGTCCGGAATAGAAAGCCTGCCTACAGTGAATCTTGGGTGGTGGGCTCTGTGATTGCTCCGGGCTGTTTGTTGCTTCATCTATCAAGGGAAAACCTGCACTGTGGTGGGAGGGCAGATGGATTCAATCAATCATCATGAAAACAAGGAGGAAATGTCATGCCATCTGTGAGGAATCTGAACGTGGGGTATAATTGGACCTTCGCAACAGGACAATAAATCCTAAGTGTACCTCAAAGTCCCCCAGGCTAGTTTTCAGGGAGAAGTCCTGGACGATTCTAGACGAGTCACCTAGCCTCTTATATAAGACAGTATGAAAAATAAAAATAAAAACAGCGGAAAGAGAAGGGGATAATAAAAATAATATATATAGAAAATAAAAGCCCAAAATGTGAACCAAAACTAAAAATGAAAAAAGTCCAAGTAAGAAAGCAAATCGTTTTTCTGAGGGAAGTAAAACTGGTTTTGATTGGTTTGGGTAAAAACATGTTTTCTAACCCAATATGTGTAAGTAAAATGTGAGGATTTCTGGCTATCGACAACTGTCGGGTGTGGTATTACAAAAAGGTCGTAACACATTTACAAATCATGTTACAGTTTCAGCTGTACAGCCTTTACTCTGGGAAATCCACACTTGCTGGCTTTAACAGGTTCCTCTAATGCAGGAAGAACCTTTCGTTTAATGTTGAAGCTCTACAGTAGCTAACTTGAGTTTTTCCAGCCGAACAATCCGGGTATATCCGTCCGAGTCTCTCCGTGAGCAGCCTCACTCCTGCCTCGTCCAGGGTGATTGTAGCTGAGGTCCCAGTTCTCTCAGATGGGACGGGTTGGAAACCCTCAAGCTGAGGCCAGAAAGGCACAACCGTTCTTCTGTGATCCCACAACTGACAGCCTGGGAGAAAGCAGCCTTATTCAACAAAAGACAGCAGCAACAAGCCTGTACTGCTATATTTTTGGTTGGCAAAACGCAATGCTCCCTCAGCCTTATGTGTCAATAAATCATTTAATGTTTGTCTGTGCTGGTTAAGAGATTTCAAAATATTTTCGTCTCTTTTCTTTTTATGCTCTTTTTCTAACTCCTGTATGAGTTTTTCTAACCTCCCTTGTTCTTTATCATGATCTTTTTTGATTTTGGATGAAAGAGCGATTAATTTCCCCCTCATCACCGCTTTAGCCGCTTCCCATAAGATGGATACTGAAACTTCCCCATTATCATTGTGTTCCATATATTCGTTCCAATCTTGTTTTATACTTTGAACTATCTCTGGATGATTCAGAAGTGAAACATTCATTCTCCACTGTTTAGGTTGTTTTTCACTCACTAAATTTATTGACATGACCACTGGACCATGGTCCGATATCGTTATAGGTTCAATATGTCTTTAACTTTATAGGCGTCTCCTTTTAACACACAGAAAAAGTCTATCCTAGAGTAGCCTTTGTGAACCTTTGAGAAAAAGTATAATCACGCTCTTTGGGATGTCTTTGACGCCATATATCTACCAGCCCCAGTTCCTCAATCATATTGCTCAATATTTTAGTTTTCTGTAGTACAGGTCCCTCTTCAAATGGATGTTTATCTAACTTTTGGTTCAATACACAATTGAAGTCCCCTCCCACTATGATGAATCCTTCGGCATGCGTGGTCAAAAGAGCAGTAATTTCTTTAAAGAAGCTGGAGTCATCTTCATTTGGTGCGTAAATGTTTACAAGGGACATCTTAACACCTCTGATTGCACCCACCACCAAAATGTAGCGCCCTTTCTTGTCTTCATACGTATTCTCTGCGGTGAAACCAAGTGATCTATGACACAGAATTGCAACTCCTCTTTTTTTACCCGCTTCAAATGAAGCACTGAAAACCTGCCCTACCCATTCCCTTCTAAGCTTTTTGTGTTCTGTATCATTAAGGTGGGTCTCCTGGAGTAATGCGATTGAACAATTCAATCTTTTTAGCTGATTCATAATTTTTTTTCTCTTTATGGGATGATTAATTCCATTTATATTGTAACTAACTACCGTCAACATGTCCATTTTTGTAACTTATATTTTAATCCAAACATGATGTTTTACTATCCTGATAGCATTTCTTCTCTGAACTGTACCTTAAGTGAAATCAAACTAAAAACCAAAAAAATAGTAGTTATCTTGACAGTATTGTTTGCTGAGAGACACCGAACATTGAAAACTAAGAAACCGAATAATTTTTCTGAACATAAAAAACAGCAGTGAGCTTCCAAGACACCAGTGGATTGCCCCTGAAATGAATTGAACAGAGTCTTAACCTTACAAACCTTACATCAGGGGATCCCCAATCCCGATCTTCACTGGGCAGAGAGAGAGGTCTCTCTGGGTAGAGTGCAGCGGCGACGGTCCACCAGGTTGTCCCAGGAATGTCCTCACGTCGCCTCGGTAGCGAAGTTCGCTTCATAGATGATGATCCTTTCCCCCCCAACCCCCACCGACCCCAAAACTCCTCTTATTTTCCAATCCTACTACTATAGCCTGAATCCATTGTTTCCAGACCGTAATTTACGTTAAACAAAGCACCTGTTTTTATTCTACTTCGCAAGTCCAGTTTCATAGTCTCTTTCTGTCTGTTATTATTTATTCATCATTACTCACGCCAGCGGCTCTCGCCTCTCTGTATTCACCCTGGACGAAGGCTCTATTCTCCGCTGGATTCAGCTGTTGGTTCTTCCTCCGGTTCTGCTGTATCGACCATCCCTCTCGTGTCAGCTCCCTTTCCAATATTTCCCGGTCCTCCATTGCTGTTTCGATGCCAAGTTCTTTCAATGTTGAGTGTGCCTCCAGGAGTGAGGGGAACAGCCTTGTGCCACCATCCAAGAAGAGCCTTATCTGGGCTGGATATGGAGACTGTGCCCTGATGTTCCTTTCTTTTAACTTTTTTATAACCTCTCGGACTTTCTTCCTTTTCCTTTGCAGGTCAGGCGAGTAGTCATGGTCAAAATAGATCGTATGCTCTTGAAACTGAATATTTCTTTGTTTCCAAGCCCGCAGCAGCACCTTTTGTTTCACATTAAAGTCCAGAAACCGAGCTATAATGGATCTCGGTGGCGCAGCTGCGGCCCTGGGCTTCGGGCCTAGCGCTCTGTGAGCTCTCTCCAGTTTAATGTCGACTTCTTCTTCAAACTCTAACGAAGTGCTCAGAAAGTCTGTTATAAAGGACAGCATGTCATCCCTCTCCGCGCCTTCTGGAATACCGTACAGCCTGATGTTGTTGCGGCGGAGTCTGTTTTCCATGTCATCGCATTTGGCCGTGAGATTAGCCTCCCTCTGTAACAGGTAGCCCAGTGCCCTCTCCTGCCGTATACTTCTGTCTTCTGCTGTACTCACTCTGTTCTCTGCGTCGGTCAATCTTCTGTCCAGCCTCTCCGTTCGTTGTTTAAGCTCCTCCATGGCTGCCTCCACTCGGAAAGGAGTCACTGTTCTCCTGTCGGAGTTTCCTCAGCTCCGTCAGCATCGCTGACTCCCCGCCGGCGTTGCTGACGGATTTCAGCGGTGTAGCTTCGGCTAACGTTAGCTGCTTGGAGGCTGTTATTACTTCATCATTTTTACCGACTTTCATGTCTTTCTTGCCTGTTTTCTGACTGGAACTCATTCCTTTAGCGACCCTTTCCTGCAGTCTGGTACTCATTTATTGTTCTTCGTTATTTTATCGGCTAATTATTAACTAATTATTAACGGGTCAGGTGGAGCTGCGGGTCTATGCGTCTATCCACTCCATAGCATCACCGCACTTGCACCTTTTTACAACAGGTCTTCAAGTTTGAACGCATTAAAAATGAAACTCCTGGCATGTGGTTGTTTGAGGATCTGCTGTTCTTCAACAGCCTTATAACCACTCCAACACTTCAGTCTGCCAGCCTGCGAGCAAACTTCATAGAGGCCGGCTGTACCAAACTGGGCCACCTGATAAAAGCGACCACAACATCTGTCGATGCTCTGAGGGAGAGCAGCAATATCACCTCTATTAGACTGATAAACAGGGTGGTGGAGGAAGCCTGTGCTGCTTTACCATCATCCCAAAGAGTTTTCATCACTAACATTACTCTGTGTGACCAGTGGAGTCAAGGCTACGAGTACTGCTCTCTTAATCACCCTGGCTGTGGAGGACTGGCAGGAAGGGGAGGGACGGCTGTTGTCTTTTGCCATCCCAGGATGCAGAGAAAAAGATAATATTCCAGACCTATGTTAAAGTCCTGAATATGTGCTCTGTGTCATCGTGCAGGAGGTGGACTAAGTTTTTTGGTCCAGATATTTCCCCAAAAGGCAGCTGGCGGTCCCTGTACAAGCTGCCCATTGAAAAGTGGACAGCAGACCTCCAGTGGAGGGTTGTGCATGGGGCAATAGCTACAAACAGATACAAAGCACACATGGATCCTGAGGTAGTGGAGGAATGACACCACTGGTTGACCTTTTAAGACGGTGGTTTCAGGACTTTGGAAAGGATTTTTCTTTTGGTTTGTTTGCTCTCGATCCAAAATACTGTGTTAAAAGAAAGACTGTACATAGGTCTGGTTCTGGTTCTGCTAAGTTAGTCATTTGGCTGACTCACAGGAACCAGCTTCAAGTGCCGGTAGTTTGGAGCCTATACAAGTTCTGGAGGGACTGCTGAACAGAGATGTATAGTAACGAAGTGGAACTACTTAAGTACTGTACTTAAGTACTAAAATGCAGTATCTGTACTTTTTTGGAGTATTATTTTTTTCCCCAACTTCCACTTTTACTGCACTACATATTTTTGATGAATTTAATACTTTTACTCCGATACATTTTTCATGTGCTGAATCGTTACTCGTTACTACTGTAGCGTCCAGCCGGACACGTGATGAATGACGAGGCGATATTGAACAAACTGCATTTATTGCTGAACAGTTTGGTTCCAGGACCGGTCTCACACATCAACCTGGTCCACCAGGCCCGACTGAGAGTGAAGCACTCTTATTTTCATTGATTGGATAATCAGGAGGCCTTCAGTCAGATGTGGGCTGTTGGGGCTGTTTTATGCTCTGTGGGGATGTATGGGGAGTTAACCCTGAATTCTGATAAGAGAAAATAATCTGCTTTATTTTGTTTCTTTTTTAGGAGTCAAGTGAAGATGTGACCTGTTTGTACCTGTGTGTCAATAAAGGGACTTTGAAAACCAACCTTTCCTCTCCTCTCCTCTCCTCTCCTCTCCTATTCCTCTTCTCCTTTCCACGTTGCATCATGGAAAATGTAGATGTGTTGAAATAAATTCCTTTGACAAGATCAACTCAAATCTATTGGAACATCACCTCATATCATATATTTAAATTATGTATATGGTTTTTGTTTTTTTCTTTTTAACGTGGAGGACGAATGTGAGGACTACACAGACCAGACCATGAAGGTGATTGTGATCCATGATGTCATGGCTGAGGAGGATCCAGCAGAAGTATCTATTCTCATTGAGGGACAAGCACTGGGTGTGGAAACCAAACCAAGGCATGTGTGCTGCTCATGGCGTTGATCTATCCCAAGACACGGAAAAATACTTCTGAAGTATTCCAGAAACTTTTTCTGGAGCTTGCTGGAGCAAAGCCTCTCAAGAAGGTCCACAGCCTCAAAACAAGCTCATGGAGTAAACTGTTTACATGAAAGTTCTGGCATATCTGACGTTTGTCTTGTTCCAATGAGGTGTTTGGTTCATATAATTTCAGGAACTTGCTGCACTCAGTGATGCACTTTGAAATGTGCATCACTTGTAATGTGTTTTGTGATACAGTGTGGTTGTGTTGAGTAAATCCACATTTAAGCTGTTCCATACACCTTTCTTGTAGTTGAAATGTGAAAAAGTGAAGAGGGTCCTCTTTGTATCTTTGATTGTTTTTTATGTGGTTGTATAAAAAACATTGACATGACAAATACTTTTTTAAATTATTATTATTATTTTTAATAAATAAAGGAGTAATATTACCCAATTTTAATGAGTAATAAGTTGGGGAATGTACTGAGAAATATGAGGTAAACTTGACTTAATTTATTTGAGTATTTTATAGCTTTTGATTTAAGGTCATCTTTACCCAAAATATGGAGTCTGTCAAATCTACCCAATCAGTGTATCCACCCACCTACTTGATTTATGTCATGTACTCATCCATGCAGCTTGCCTCTGTCATCGCTCTGTATCACTGTATTTGTCCTGTCTGTAAACACCTTATCACACAATTAAAAACAACAACCTGTAAACTGGCATCAGACACATTTGATAAAATCATGACTTCCACCTGATGAAGTTTACATCTGTTTAATCCACTGTTGTAATTAATTTAATAGGACAAAGCTTTTTTAATTAGTTCATTTGCAGCAGAAGTCTAAAGATGATGAGCACATTTCTTCAGGATGATGTGAATCCTATATTATTATACTAACAGAAAATTTACAGGGGGATGTATATTCACTGTGTTCTTCTTTAATTGAACTCAATGTTCCGGACGACATGGACACTGCAGGACAAAGCCAAGAGGGAAAGAAGACGAATTAAACAAAGAGAACACAAGGGGGAGCTGTCGTTTAGCAAGGTATTCAGTGAGCAAGAAGACACTTCCATCATCAGCTTATTGTTGCCTTGGAGGTTTAAACTCTGTATCACACCCCCCCATCCCCCCCCCCCCTCTCCCGTTTGGTTCACAAATCATTAACCAGGAATTCAACATCCTGTAAACATAATCAACGGTTGAGGCAGATGGTGCAGAGCAGTTTGGCAGGGTTCAGTTCTTGACTGCAGCTCTGCTTCAGAAACGTGCTACAACTTGCCCACAAACAACCGCCTACACAATCTTATCTTAATATCAATACTTGTGGCCTCACAGTCTGTACAGTGTTTTCTCTATAGTTACTAACATTACTACTAATATTACTACTAATATTACCAATAATTATTTAATTAAAAATGAAGACATATTTTCAGCAGCTGTGTTGACACAGTCTGGCATGATTGCTTTGAAAAGAACTGCATGTCATTTGCTCAGGTTTGTTATTCTACACACAGAAATAAGTGTGAAACTGAATGTTGTGTATTGTGATTCTTTTCTCACAGTTTTACAAAGTAAAATGGTTCAGTAAACTGAAGAACGCCTCACGAGTGGTTACTGAAGCAATATGTTTAGCTCGCTGCATAGGCTAAAGCTCTTAGCTGAGGGCAGAAGACATGTTACTAACTAAACTTCTCCCTGGAGTTTCTGTGCTCTCTCATCCAGCAGGTTCTCGTGGATCATGGCTGCTGCTGTGATCCTGCTTGACGTCCAACTACTAACTACTGTCATTATTGCTACCATATCTCCATTACAGTTTATAGTTAGTTAATGATTTGCTGCTGCTGTGTCTCTCTATCTCTATCACAGGTCCCACTGCTACTGTAATCATTTTCATGTATTCATTGTCATTTATCATTCATTGTAATTCATTGTTTTATTTATCAGTCATTGTAATTCATTGTCATTTTATCATTCATTGTAATTGTACAGTATGTTTGTGCTGATTTGTTCTGTACATGACATCTATTGCACGTCTGTCCGTCCTGGGAGAGGGATCCCTCCTCTGTGGCTCTTCCTGAGGTTTCTTCCACCTTTTTCCAGAAGTTTTTCGTCACTCGAACCGAGGGTCTAAGGACAGAGGGTGTCACTCCCTGTACAGATTGTAAAGCCCTCAGTGTCAGCCAGGACAGGAATGAGGACTCAGATGCAGAGGATATAACGATAAAGCACACTTTATTGATGTCAACTTCTCTTAGAAAGATGATGAAAAGAAAAGGCTATGAAACTCGTCTATTCTTAAGAGACCAGCTAAGATGACAGGGCATAACACTTCCAAAAAGAGGGAAAAACACATTAAAGGGAGGGAACAAGATTATACAAACAAGGAAAACACAAGACTATTCTAGAAATGAACTCTCACAAGGAGGAAAATAAACACTAGATAATAACCAAAACTCCCGAAGGAGGAAAACCAATCTAAACAAATGGGATCAAAAGAAAAAGGCTCACCTAAACAGGGGCTCTACTGATATCTAAAGCTCTAACAAAAAATCACTCCACAAGCGGGAGGACAAAAACTGTAACAACAGAAAACAAAAATAGAACACTAAACTTAGAAAAGATTAATCAACAAAAATCACTCTTAAAGAGGAAGAAGACAACAACTTACGTGACAAAACAATTTCTTTTTTTGGTAAACGACTGGGACAAGGGGGCTTAGGTGAACGGACAGACGAAACACTTTGGCACAAGACAAAGGGAAACGCCGACTAAATACACATGAGGGAAATGGGTAACAGGTGGAAACGATCAGGGATCAGGTGAGACAATCAGACCGGTGACACATGAGGAAGGGCAAGTGACCTGAAACGAGAGGAGAGTTAGATTTCAAAATAAAACAGGAAGTAACGAGACAAAAACCCCAAGACAGGACAAACCCACCGCGGTGTGACAGTACCCCCCCCCTAGGGCCGACACCTGACGGCCCAGGCTGGTTAGGGTGGTCCCTGTGGAAGTCCGTGATGAGGTAGAGTCTAGGATATAAGAGACGGGACCCACTGCCTCTCCTCAGGACCATATCCTACCCAGTCCACCAGATACTGTTCACCTCGGCCGGTTGCGAACTGCCAGTAACCGCTTGACTTGTATACCGGACCACCGTCTATCACTTCTGGGGGCGGCGGAGGGGCGGCGGCTGGGACCATGGGACTCTCCTTGGCGGCTTGACCGGCTTACGTGGAAGGTCGGGTGAACACGAGGGATCGGGCAGGCGAAGGTGAACTGCTGCAGGCGATGAGCTTGGTGATTGGAAACGGGCCCACGAACCGCTTTTTGGAGGGAAACTTAAGGTGAAGATCCTGGCGGAAAGCCACACTCTCTGTCCTGGCTGGTAAGGCTGGGGCGGGTCGCCTCTTGCGTTCTGCGGACTTCTTGACCCGGTCCCCTGGCCATTAAAACCTGCTTGGCGGCTGCCCAGATGCGGTGGCAGCGGCGAACCATGGCATGGGCGGAGGGCACAGACACCTCCAGCTCGTGTCGGCGAACACAGGAGGCTGGTACCCAAATACACATTGAACGGTGAAATACCTGTGGCCGAGGTGGGCAGTAGGTTGTGGGCATACTCGACCTAGACCAGGTGTTTGCTCCATGTCGAGGATTCTGAGAGACCCAGAACACCGGCCCTTCCATTTGTTGGTTGAGGCGTTCGGTCTGGCGTTGGCCTCCGGGTGATAACCGAGGTCAGGCTGGTTTTGGCTCCGATGAGTCGGCAGAACTCCCTCCAGAACTTGGAGACGAACTGGGGGCCCCGGTCTGACACAATGTCTTTGGGAAATCCGTGAACCTTGAAAACATTGGTCATCATGATCTCTGCCGTTTCTTTGGCGGAAGGCAGTTTAGGCAAAGCAATGAATCTAGCCATCTTGGAGAATCGTCCACCATGTGAGGACAGTGGGTTGCCTTGAGAGACCGGGAGCCCGTGACGAAGTCCACCGAGATGTCGGACCACGGTCTGAGGGGATGGGAAGTGGCTGCAGGAGACCCATGCGTGACCCGGAGGACGTCTTGTTCCGGGCGCAGACCGAACATGCCTCTACGTACTCCCGGACCTCCGGCTCCATGGAGGGCCACCAGAACCTCCGGGAGATAGCGAACATCGTTCTTCTGACTCCTGATGCAGGAAAGCAGCAAGGTGTGGGCCCAGTGGATCACCGTGGGCGCATATCAACCGGGACAAACAAACGATTCTCTGGGCACCCACTAGGTGACGGAGCCTCACCATTAGCCTGCTTAACCTCATTTTCTATTTGCCAGGTCAGTGCTCCAACCACACATGTACGTGGGAGGATCGTTTCTGGATCCTTGGCAACAGGCTCGGGGTTGAAGAGACGAGACAGTGCGTCCGGCTTGGCGTTTCGGGACCCCGGCCTGTATGAGAGAGAAAAGGAGAATCGGTTGAAAAATAGCGCCCACCTGGCCTGGCGAGAATTGAGTCTTTTAGCTGTCTTGATGTACTCAAGGTTTTTGTGACTTGTCCAGACAATGAATGGATGGTCCGCCCCCTCGAGCCAGTGTCTCCACTCCTCCAAAGCTAGCTTGACGCCAGCAACTCCCGGTACCAACGTCGTAGTTCCTCCCGCCTTGGATAGTCGCCGGACAGGAAAGCACAAGGGTGCATCTTACCATCCTGCTCTGACCGCTGTGAAGGATGGCCCCGATCCCCTCGTTAGAGGCGTCCACCCTACCACGAACTGACGTCGAGGATCCGGCAGGGTGAGGATGGGGGCCGAGGTAAATCGATGCTTGAGGTCTCGAAAAGCAGCATCAGCTTCTGGAACCAGCGGAACTGCACCTGTGGGAGGTAAGAGCATGGAGAGGAGCAGCTATTGCGCTAAAGCCTCTGATGAACCGCCTGTAAAAGTTAGCAAACCAAGGAACTGCTGAACCTTTGGCGGCTATCAGCTGCGGGCCAATCGACCCACACCTAATTTTAGCCGGGTCCATCTGCACTCTTCCAGGGGCTAGATGAAGCTCAGGAAGGAGACAGTGTCGGCATGGAATTCACTCTTTTCAGCCTTGACATAGAGCTTATTTTCAAGCAGTCTCTTTAATACTTGGGTTACGTGGTCTTGGTGGGTAGTCAGGTCAGGGGAGTAGAATAGTATATCGTCCAAGTATACATACACGAAATGGTCGAGAAAGTCTCTTAGCACATCGTTAACATGGCCTGGAATACGGCCGGAGCATTAGTGAGACAAATGGCATGACCATGTACTCGTAGTGACAACTAGGATATTAAACCCCAGTCTTCCACTCGTCACCCTCTCTTATACGCACCAAATGATAAGCGTTGCGAAGATCCAACTTGGGGAAGATCTGGGCCTGTTGGAGCTGGTCAAAAACAGATGACATAAGGGGAAGTGGATAGCGGTTCTTTATGGTTATGTCTAAGTGGGCTGTAGTCAATGCATGGCTTGAGAACCGTCTTTTTTTCCCAAAAGAAGAAACCAGCTCGGCAGGTGAAGAAGAGGGGCGGAATCAGTCCAGCTTTCAGGGAGGTATCAATATACTCCCTCATGGCCTCCTCCCGCCCGAGACCGCGTACAGGCGGCCTTGGGAATGGTGAGCCTGGAATAAGATCAATGGCCACATCGTATGGTCGATGAGGAGAGTGAGAGAGCCTTGGTTTTATTAAATACTCTTTAAGGTGGTGGTAGCAGGAAGGTACGGAGCTCAGGTCCGGTAATTGGATCGTGACGGGTTAACAGAAATCAGATTAATGCCCGTGACCTCCTCTCCTTGCAGCGGACGTCTCAAACAGTCATTCTCACAGTCCGCTCCCAGCCCAGGATCTCTCCTGATCTCCAATTTATGTGGGGATTGTGGCGGTGTAACCATGGCTGTCCTAAAATGAGAGTCTGAGAGGGTGACTTGAAACATACAGTCGAATGTTCTCCTGAGGTTTGATGTTCAATTTGGAGGTGCCTGTGATGTGGTGATGAAAAAAGGTCCTGTCCATTAAGAGCTTTAGCTCGGATGGCTTAGCTAACAGTTCTGTTTTAAGCCCAGCTGTTCAGCTAAATGCCAGTCTATCAGGCTCTCATCCGCCCCCGAGTCTTAAGTGCCTTAAGCTCAGAGGTGGTGTGATGTTTTACCTGGACAGTAGTGAGAGTACGTGGTGGGATGCCTGCACCCTTGAAGTTACTCACCACCAGGTTCTTTTGGCAGTGCAGGTGGCGACGAGATGACCGGTTCACCGCAGTAGAAACAGCGACCTCCTGAGCCGTTCTGTCTCTCTTCAGGTGATAGTCGGGCTCTCCCCCAGCTGCATGGGTTCTCCTTCTCCTTCTGGGAGGAGGATGATGACTGCTCTGGTGAAGATCGACGGGTTGCCGGCCAACTGGTGCTTGCGGGCGTTGGGTTTCCATCGGTGGGGAACTCGTAGTGCGTTGCTGGCCTGAGTTGGCGGGCTCGGTTATCCGTCCGGATAGTGAGGGCGATGAGTGAGGTCGAGGTCCGTGGGTAGGTCCAAAGGAACCAGGAGGTCCTGGAGAGGAGCTGCCAATCCCTTCAAAAACCGTCGTATAGGCTGTAGAATTCCAGCCAATCTCCGCCGATAAGGTGCGAAACTGGATGGCGTAGCACAGACAGAGTTGTTGCCCTGTTTCAGCCGCCTCAGCTCCCGAGCCTTTTCCTCGGTTGGTCGTTACCGGGTCAAAATCTTCTGCAGTGTCTTTTCAAATTCTGTGAGTGATCTGCAAAATGGTGAATCCGGGCCCACTCTGCCGAAGCCCAGGCCTTGGCTCTCCCGGCAAGGTGGGAAATCATAACGCAATCTTCGATCGGTCAGTGGGAAAAGCTTGGGGTTTAGCTCATAATGTATAGAGCAGTCTATAAGGAAGGCTTTCATAAGCCCATTCGCCAGCGAATCGTACTGGTGGAGCTAACTTACATGCTGCTCCCATACAGTCATAGTGGGAACGGGATTCACTGGTGTGGTGGCCGCTACTTCCGGAGGCTCGGGTGCTGCATTGTCTGCACTAGATCGTGCAGGCCCTGGAGTGTGAGGATAGAAGTCCCATCTGGGAGGCCATGGCGGTCGGAAATCCTCCTGACAGGAGAGCCGGCTTCTTGGGCTCGCAGGGCGTCGTGAGTTGTTCTATCCCTGCTGGTCCATACTGGCCAAAGTGTAATGTCAGACCAGGATGGAAATGGGACTCAGATGCAGAGGATATAACGATAAGCACACTTTATTGATGTCAACTCTTCTTAGAAGAGGATGAAAAAAAAGGCTAGTAAACTCTGTCTATTCTTAAGAGACCAGGCTAAGATGACAGGGCATAACACTTCCAAAAAGAGGGAAAAACACATTAAAGGGAGGGAACAAGATTATATACAAACAAGGAAACACAAGACTATTCTAGAAATGAAACCTCACAAGGAGGAAATAAACACTAGAATAAACACAAAACGCTCCCGAAGGAGAAAACCAAATCTAAACAGGGGATAAAAGAAAAAGGCTCACCTAAAAGGGACTCTACTGATATCTAAAGCTCTAACAAAAAATCACTCCACAAGTCGGGAGGACAAAAACTGTAACAACAAAAACAAAAATAGAACACTAAACTTAGAAAAGATTAAAAACAAAAATCACTCTTAAAGAGGGAAGAGACAACAACTTACGTGACAAAACAATTTCTTTCTTTTGGTAAACGGACTGTGACAATGAGGGCTAGGTGAACGGACAAGCGAAACCTTTGGCACAAACAAAGGGAAGACGCCCCGACTAAAATACACATGAGGGAAATGGGTACAGGGAAACGATCAGGGATCAGGTGAGAACAATAGACCGGTGACACATGGGAGGGCAAGTGACCTGAAACGAGAGGAGGTTAGATTTCAAAATAAAACAGGAAGTACGAGACAAAAACCCCAAGACAGGAACAAACCTCCCCGCGGTGTGACACTCAGAGGCAAATGTACTTTGTGACTTTGGGCTATACAATAAAATTGATTTGATTGACACTACACAGAAAACAAAACAAGTACTCAGTACCAGCAATGTACACACAGGTAGCTAAGATTAAGTGGCAATACTATGATAAAAAACTTCTAGAATAAATAGTAATAATAAATACAAGCCAAACAATAAAGGCAGAATAACAACAAGATGTAGCATATTTGATGCTATAGTGCAATGGATTAAAAAAAAACAGAGCAGCATGTAAGACAAAGATACAGCATGGCATCATGGTGTAAGTCACTATGAGGCAGAACGTGAAGTCATTTCAAGAGGGATGAGTTCATCAGTCTTACAGCCTCTGGGTAGATGCTGTGTTTGAGCATGGTTGTCTGGACTTAATGCTCCGCAACCTCTTGCCCGAGGGAAGGGGTCAAAAAGTCCATGGTTTGGTGGGTAGAGTCTCATGATGCAGCTGCACTGCTTCGGCCCTGCTGATGTAAAGTCCTCGATGGAAGGAAGCTGCTGTGGGTGATCTTCTGAGCAGTCTCACCACCCTGCAGAAGCGCCTTCCTCTCAGCAGCAGAGCAGTTCCAACCAGGTGATGATGGAAATGGTGAGTGTACTCTCCATACACACCTGTTAGAAACTGATTATGCAGAGTATACAGTTCTGCCAGTATAATATCATCATTATGAGATATCAATGTTATAAAATTGCTTAAACTCTTATTAGATGTTTTAACTTATACATGTTTGTACCTATTTATTAATGTCTTGAAGGCACTTCCCTTTATTGCTGTTTCTGAGACTGCAGGGTAAGGTAAAGTTCAGGTTAAGTATGAATAGAGGGACCAGAATAGAATGAGGGCCAGGGACAGGTCATCTAGATTGGGGACATTACTGGCTACTCATTAGGGGATATGTTGAGAAAGACTGTTTAGATGGTATTACTGCAAATTGTCTGTTAAACAGTTTACAGGTGTTGAGACAGCCCTCCTTCAGGAAAAATGTTTAAGAACTAACTGTTCAGAGCACTCAGGGGCCTTTTTTTCTCTGTAACCCCTTAGTGTGTTGCACTGTGAAACGTCCTCTTGTACAAGACACTTCATTAACTTAACTTGATGTTTTGAATCCGATCCCTCTGATTTAGGGTTTTCTTTAAAAACTTCCCGTAACAATCAGTCTCACTACTGCTTCTCTGCAAATCTTCACATGATGCGAGTGTTAGCTGAAGCAGTCTGTGAACAGTGTGTACAGCAAGGGCTCAAGGAAGCATCCTGTGGGGACGACTGTGTTGAGGATGATGGGGGAGGGGAGCTACCATGGTTCTGCAGTCTGTGTCAATCCCATACCCAGTTTACAGAGGGAAGGGTTAATTCCAAGCTGCAGAGTTTATGGCACAGCGTCTGCGGGATGTACTAAGAATTGCAGAACTGAGTCCAGGAAACAGCCGCTGTTCCACCAAGCCCTCCAATTGCCTGTGCTTGTCTCTCTTGGGCCTCTAGCTGCAGACGGGCAATGCGAACTCTCACTCTTGCACCGTCTCTAGACCCTGAACTACCCGGAGAGAGAGGACCATAACTAGGCAGGGTGTACGGCACCTTCAGCCGCGCACCTGCATCTGTCTCTCCTCCAGCAGCCACAGCACCCCGAGGCTCAGCCTCAGGCTTCGGGTCACCCTCGTCACTGAGGGCGCCCTCCTCAGACACAGCACTTTCAGCCGACTCTGGTGCTACCAGGATACCCAACTCCACCAATTTCCCAACTAATAGAGCCTTCAGCTCCTTCTTAACTAATTGCCTCGTGTAAGGGAGACCAAAGTGGAGCGCAATCTGCGCCAAATCACGCTTTTTATAATTATCAATTTCTCTGAGCGACGGGTTGGCCAGAAATGCCTCCATACTAAATGTCGTCATTTTTACAAACACCAAAACCACAAACACAAAACAATCCGAAAATTTCAAATAATATTTACTTCTGTTTCTCTCGGGTAATTTAAATTGATCCCGGACGAGCCCCCATTTATGTTACGACCAGGTAAAGGGGTATGAAAGGAAGTAACATAAAACCAGATTTTAAAGGTTATTAAACAAAAGTGTTTATTAAGTGAAAGTTTTAAGATTGTTTTAACAAAAGGAGGTGAGGCAAAAGGTAACTAAGGGCGAGCAAGTGCTGATTAAACGAACAAACAAATATAACAAAAAGAGAACTCTAAACAGAGCCTATGTTATCTAAGTAACAAACAAAAAGAGAAAGAAAAACCTCACTAACTAAGCTACTTTCTAATAACAAAAACCACATCAAAAACAGCACTTCTAAACTAATGAGTCTAACAGAAATAGTCTACGTGTAATCAGTAGCTATAATCAAACTAAACCCTGCCCAGTCCCAATAACCAAACACAAAACCTCCGGGTACAAAACACAAACAAACGAGTATCCTCAGATACATACGAGCAACAAACGAGTATCATACGATACATACGAGGCGAGCTCACAAACAGAAACAACGAGTCAAGTGAAGCCGCCACGATGCTCGGGCGGCTGCGGTTTAAATCTCGGTGATGCTGCTGCGGGGGCCCTCTCATTGGTGGCACGGGATTGATGCCGCACCAATCCTGGCCCTGCAGCCGACGAAATGTTGTCCCCGCCTCCTCCAGTTTGGGGCCAACCAGAGACCGGGAACCACATACCTGTATTTACCTAGTGGGAACACACTGCACACACATATGCGTGGGGCGAAACGGCGGCAGCCGTAACACCCCTCCCCTTAAGACAAAAAATATACTTTTTTTGTTAAACACAAAATCACATTCCTTTATTTTTTTTCACTCCGGAAACGAGACGACATGTCATATTTTCTAAACCTGAAAAACACTTGCATAAATCAGGTATTGTCTAAATGAAAGGCACACTTAGCTCCAAACATGGACAGACATAGGAATGAAGCAACCACCGGTAACAACGGCTGGAGGTGCCAACAAAACCCTAATTCGGCCTGGCCTTCCTGCATGCCTGGGCCGATGTTGTGCACCTTAACCACACTGAACACCCCTAACACAAGAATAACAAAAGCCGACACAACACAATCGGGTATCATGTGCTCGGCGAGCCGGCGGGCACGAGTTGCCATACGAGGCACATCCAATCTGGCGGGACGCACCAGCTCAGCGTCTCCTTCGCCTCGAGATGTGGCTGAAGTTGCTTCATCTCCGGCCACATCATTTTCCACCTTCTGAGTAACACACACCTTTTCGGGCGGTGTCTGACTCCGAGGACCCTGCCGCTGTTCTTTCCTCTTTAACCTTAAACAGTTAGCGATAATGTGCCCAGATCTGTGGCAGTAAAAACACTCCCTAAAATCTTTCTTTGGGCTCTGCACCTTAGACACCCCATCTCGCCAAGTTGGTGCAGAGTCGAGCTGCTCCACAGGAACCGACGGGAACACTGACTTAGAGGTTAAAGCAAACTCATCTGCTAACTTAGCAGCGGAGGACAACGTCACAACCTTCCGTTCATTTACATAAGTCACGATGCGCTCAGGAAGACATTTCTTAAATTCTTCTAACATTATTAACTCCCGTAGGGAAGTTAAATCACTGGCCTTACTTGCAGCCGTCCATTTATTAAACAGGGTGCTCTTCTCACGAGCCAACTCTACGAATGATTGATCACTGGATTTACGAAGATCTCTAAATCGTTGGCGGTAGGCTTCTGGGACCAACTCATACGCTCTCAATATTGCAGATTTCACAAATTCGTAATCTAGGCTCTCTTCTAAAGAGAGCGCGGACATAACCTCCTGTGCTTGGCCATGTAGTTTACATTGAAGCAGCAGTGGCCACACGTCAACGGGCCACTGCAGCGCAGAGGCTATGCGCTCGAAAACAACAAAATAGCTGTCCACTTCAGACTCTCGAAACAGAGGCACTAAAGCAATATGCTTACTAATATCGAATGGGCTAGGTGGACTGGTGGAGGGAGGGAACGTACCTGGGATGGCACCGACAGAGTCACGCAGCGCGCGCGTCTCCAGCTCCAGCTGACGCAGCTTCACAGCTTTGTCAGCCTCGATTTCCAGCCTTTTCACTTCCAGCTGGTACTGCCGTTGTGCCTGTGCTTGTCTCTCTTGGGCCTCTAGCTGCAGACGGGCAATGCGAGTGCCTGTGCTTGTCTCTCTTGGGCCTCTAGCTGCAGACGGGCAATGCGAACTCTCACTCTTGCACCGTCTCTAGACCCTGAACTACCCGGAGAGAGAGGACCATAACTAGGCAGGGTGTACGGCACCTTCAGCCGCGCACCTGCATCTGTCTCTCCTCCAGCAGCCACAGCACCCCGAGGCTCAGCCTCAGGCTTCGGGTCACCCTCGTCACTGAGGGCGCCCTCCTCAGACACAGCACTTTCAGCCGACTCTGGTGCTACCAGGATACCCAACTCCACCAATTTCCCAACTAATAGAGCCTTCAGCTCCTTCTTAACTAATTGCCTCGTGTAAGGGAGACCAAAGTGGAGCGCAATCTGCGCCAAATCACGCTTTTTATAATTATCAATTTCTCTGAGCGACGGGTTGGCCAGAAATGCCTCCATACTAAATGTCGTCATTTTTACAAACACCAAAACCACAAACACAAAACAATCCGAAAATTTCAAATAATATTTACTTCTGTTTCTCTCGGGTAATTTAAATTGATCCCGGACGAGCCCCCATTTATGTTACGACCAGGTAAAGGGGTATGAAAGGAAGTAACATAAAACCAGATTTTAAAGGTTATTAAACAAAAGTGTTTATTAAGTGAAAGTTTTAAGATTGTTTTAACAAAAGGAGGTGAGGCAAAAGGTAACTAAGGGCGAGCAAGTGCTGATTAAACGAACAAACAAATATAACAAAAAGAGAACTCTAAACAGAGCCTATGTTATCTAAGTAGCAAACAAAAAGAGAAAGAAAAACCTCACTAACTAAGCTACTTTCTAATAACAAAAACCACATCAAAAACAGCACTTCTAAACTAATGAGTCTAACAGAAATAGTCTACGTGTAATCAGTAGCTATAATCAAACTAAACCCTGCCCAGTCCCAATAACCAAACACAAAACCTCCGGGTACAAAACACAAACAAACGAGTATCCTCAGATACATACGAGCAACAAACGAGTATCATACGATACATACGAGGCGAGCTCACAAACAGAAACAACGAGTCAAGTGAAGCCGCCACGATGCTCGGGCGGCTGCGGTTTAAATCTCGGTGATGCTGCTGCGGGGGCCCTCTCATTGGTGGCACGGGATTGATGCCGCACCAATCCTGGCCCTGCAGCCGACGAAATGTTGTCCCCGCCTCCTCCAGTTTGGGGCCAACCAGAGACCGGGAACCACACACCTGTATTTACCTAGTGGGAACACACTGCACACAAATAACCGTGGGGCGAAACGGCGGCAGCCGTAACACCATTCAAAAAAAAAATATTGGTAAGGTATAGAATGTTTGAAAGTTCCGGAATGTTTTCACATTATAAAATGTTTGGATATTCTGGAGTCTTGTAATTTTCCACAATATTGGCATATTGTAGAATATTGCCATTTTATTGAATATTGGTAAGTTCTAGAATGTTTGAAAGTTCCGGAATGTTGTCAAGTTCTAAAATGTTTGGACTTTATGTAATGTTGTCATTTTCCACAATATTGGCATATTGTAGAATATTGTCATGTTGGCAGGTTCTAGCATGTTTGCCAGTTCTAGAATGTTAGGAAGTTCCGTAATGTTGTCATGTTACAAAATGTTGGCAAATTCTCTAATGTTGTCAAGTTCTAGTTTGTTTGAGGGTTCCGGAATGTTAGCATTATGTTATGTTCCGGAATGTTGCCAAGTGCTAGAATGTTGGTGAGTTCTAGAATGTTGTCAAGTTCTAGAATGGTTGGATGTTCCGGAATGTTGTCAAGTTCTAAAATGTTTGGACATTCTGGAATCTTGTAATTTTTCACAATATTGGCATATTGTAGAATATTGCCATTTTTTTGGAATATTGGTAAGTTCTAGAATGTTTGGAGGTTCCTGAATGTTATTACGTTATAAAATGTTTGGACTTTCTCTAATGTTCTCATTTTCCACGATGTTGGCATAATGTAGAATATTGTCATGTTCCGGAATGTTGGCAAGTTCTACAATGTTTGAGGGTTCCGGAATGTTGGCATTATGTTATGTTCCGGAATGTTGGCAAGTGCTAGAATGTTGGTGAGTTCTAGAATGTTGTCAAGTTCTAAAATGTTTGGAAGTTCTGGAATGTTGTCAATATCTAAAATGTTTTGACATTCTGGAATCTTGTAATTTTCCACAATATTGGTATAATGTAGAATATTGTCATGTACCGGAATGTTGGAAAGTTCTAGCATGTTTGCCAGTTCTAGAATGTTAGTAAGTTCCGGAATGTTGTCATGTTATGGAATGTTGGCAAATTCTAGAATGTTTGAGAGCTCTGGAATGTTGGCATTATTTTATGTTCCGGAATTTTGCCAAGTGCTAGAATGTTGTCCAGTTCTAAAATGTTTGGACATTCTGGAATCTTGTAATTTTCCACACTATTGGCATATTGTACAATTTTGTCATTTTCCAGAATATTGGTAAGTTCTAGAATGTTTGGAAGGTCCAGAATGTTGTCAAGTTCTAAAATGTTTGGACATTCTGGAATCTTGTAATTTTTCACAATATTGGCATATTGTAGAATATAGCAATTTTTTGGAATATTGGTAAGGTCTAGAATGTTTGAATGTTCCGGAATGTGCAGACCGCAGACCGGGGATCAAGCCGCTGATCATCTGATTAGTGGACGACCTGCTCTGCCTGTGAGCCACAGCCGACATTCAAGTTCTAGAATGTTTGGACATTCTGGAATCCTGTAATTTTTCACAATATTGGCATATTGTAGAATATTTCCATTTTTTTGGAATATTGGTAAGTTCTAGAATGTTTGGAAGTTCCGGAATATTGTCACGTTCTAAAATGTTTGGACTTTCTGGAATCTTGTAATTTTCCACAATATTGGCATATTGTAGAATATTGTCATTTTCCACAATATTGGTAAGTTCTAGAATTGTTGGATGTTCCGAAATGTTGTCAGGTTCTAAAATGTTTGGACATTCTGGAATCTTGTAATTTTCCACAACATTGGCATATTGTAGAATATTGTCATGTTCCGGAATGTTGGCAAGTTCTAGCATGTTTGCCAGTTCTAGAATGTTAGGAAGTTCCGGAATGTTGTCATGTTCTTGAATGTTTGGAAGTTCCGGAATGTTGGCAAGTTCTAAAATGTTTGGACTTTCTGTAATGTTGTCATTTTCCACGATATTGACATAATGTAGAATATTGTCATGTTCCGGAATGTTGGCAGGTTCTAGAATGTTTGCCAGTTCTAGAATGTTAGGAAGTTCCGTAATGTTGTCATGTTACAAAATGTTGGCAAATTCTCTAATGTTGTCAAGTTCTAGTTTGTTTGAGGGTTCCGGAATGTTAGCATTATGTTATGTTCCGGAATGTTGCCAAGTGCTAGAATGTTGGTGAGTTCTAGAATGTTGTCAGGTTCTAGAATGGTTGGATGTTCCGGAATGTTGTCAAGTTCTAAAATGTTTGGACATGAGGTGTTTGGTCATATAATTTGCAGGAACTGCTGCACTCAGTATGACTTTGAAAGTGCATCACTGTAAATGTGTTTTGTGTATCTACAGTGTGGTTGTGTTGGAAGTAAATCCACATTTAAGTCTGTTCCATACAAACCTTTCTTAGTTGGACAATGTAACAAAATGAAGAGGGTCCTCTTTGTACTTTGATGGTTTTTTATTGGTGGTATAAAAAAACATTGACCATTGACAAAACTTTTTTTAATTATATTATTAATTGTTTAATACATAAAGGCATATAGTACCCAATGTTTAATTGGAGTAATAAGGTTGGGGATGGTACTGACTGAAATATGAAGGAAACTTGACTTAATTTAATTGGAGTATTTTTCATAGCTTTGTGATTTAAGGTCAATACTTTACCCAAATTTGGAGTCTGTCCCAATCTAGCCCAATCAGTGTATCCCACCCAACCTACTTGATTTATGTATAGTACTCATCCATGAGCTTGCCTCTGCACGCTCTGTATCACTGTATTTGTCCTGTCCTGTAAAACACCTTATCACACATTAAAAAAAATCAACAACCTGTAAAACTGGACATCGACACATGTGATAAATTCATGACTTCCACCTGATGAAGTTTTCATCTGTTTAATACCACTTGTTGTAATTACATTTATGAAGGTTACAAAGCCTTTTTAATTCTTCCTTTGCAGCAGAAGTCTAACCGATGATGAGTCACCATTCTTGCCGATTTGAACCCTATCATTAATATACTACCACGAAAATTTACAGGGGGATGTATATTCACTGTGTTCTTCTTTAATTGAAACCTCAATGTTCCGGACGACATGGACACTGCAGGACAAAGCCAAGGGAAAGACAGCACGAATTAAAACAGAGAAACACAAGGGGGGAGCTGTTCCGTTTAGCAAGTTATTCAGTGAGGCAAGAGAGCACTTCCATATCATGCTTATTGGTTGCCTTGGAGGTTTAAACTCGATATAGCAATACCCCCCCCCCCCCCCCCCCTCTCTCCCGTTTGGTTCACAAATCATTAACCAGGAATTTCAACATCCTTAAACATAATGCAACGGTGATGGCAGATGGTGCAGGCATTTGGCAGGGTTTCAGTTCTTGACTGCAGCTCTGCTTCAGAAACGTGCACAACTTGCCACAACAACCGCCTTACACAATCTTATCTTAATATCAAATACTTGGGCCTCACAGTTCGTACAGTGTGTTTCTCTATAATGTTACTAAACATTACGACTAATATTACACTAATATAACCAATCAATTATTTAATTAAAAAAATGAAGACATTATTTTGCAGCAGGCTGTGTTGACACAGTACTGGCATGTATGCTTGGAAAAGAAAACTGCATGTCATTTGCTCCAGGTTTGGTTTATTCTACCATAGACGAATAGTGTGGAAACTTGAATGTTGCTGTATTGTTGATGTCTTTTCTTCACCAGTTTTATCAAGTAAAATGGTTCAGCTAATGAAAAAACGCCTCACGAGTGGTTCACTTTGAAGCCATATGTTTAGCTCGTGCAATAGGGCTTAAAGCTCTTAGCTGAGGGCAGAAGACATGTTACTAACTAAACTTCTTCCCTGATTTCTGTGCGCTCTCATACCAGCAGGTTCTCGTGGATCGTGGCGCCTGCTGTGAACCTGCTTGACGTCCACTAATTATTACTACTGTCATTATTGCTTACCATATCTCCATTACAGTTTATAGTTAGTGAATGATTTGCTGCTGGCTGTGTGTCTCCTATCTCTATCACAGGTCCACTGCTACTGTATCATTTTTTCATTCATTTAATTTCATTGTCATTTTATCATTCATTGTAATTCATTGTATTTTAACTCAGTCATTGTAATTCATTGTCATTTTATCATTCATTGTACATTACGTAGTTTTGTGTGATTTGTCTGTACACTGACATCCATTGCACGTCTGTCCGTCCTGGGAGAGGGATCCTCCTCTTGTGGCTCTTCCTGAGGTTTCTTCCACATTTTTTCCACGTTAAGTTTTTGTCGTCTACTCGAACGAGGGTCTAAGGACAGAGGTGTCACTCCCTGTACAGATTGTAAAGCACTCAGTGTCCACCAGGACAGGAATGAGGACTCAGATGCAGAGGATATAACGATAAAGCCACACTTTATTGATGTCAACTTTCTTCTAGAAAGTGATGAAAGAAAAGGCTATGAAAACTCTGTCTAATTCTTAAGAGACCAGCTAAGATGACAGGGCATAACACACTTCCAAAAAGAGGGAAAAACACATTAAAGGGGGGAACAGATATATACAAACAAGGAAAACCAAGACTATTCGAGAAATGAAACTCTCACAAGGAAGGAAATAAATCACTATAGAATAAACACAAAACGACTCCCGAAGGAGGAAAACCAAATCTAAACAAAAGGGATCAAAAAAAAAGGCTCACCTAAACAGGGCTCTACTGATGATCTAAGCTCTCTAACAAAAAAAACACTCCACAAGCGGGAGGACAAAAACTGTAACAACAGAAAAAACAAAAATAGAACAACAAACTTAGAAAAGATTAACACAAAAAATCACTCTTAAAAGAGGAAGAAGACAACAACACTTACGTGACAAAACAATTTCTTTATTTTGGTAAACGGACTGTGACAATGAGGGCTTAGGTGAACGGACAAGACGAAACACTTTGGCACAAGACAAAGGGAAGACGCCGACTAAATACACATGAGGGAAATGGGTAACGGTGGAAACGCGCAGGGATCAGGTGAAGACAATCAGAACCGGTGACACATGAGGAAGGGCAAGTGACCTGAAACGAGAGGAGAGTTAGATTTCAAAATAAAACAGGAAGTAACGAGACAAAAACCCCAAGACAGGACAAACCTCAACCGCGGTGTGACAGTACCCCCCCCTCTAGGGCCGACACCTGACGGCCCAGGCTGGTTAGGGTGGTCCCTGTGGAAGTCCGTGATGAGGGTAGAGTCTAGGATATAACAGAGACGGGGACCCACTGCCTCTCCTCAGGACCATATCCTACCCAGTCCCACCAGATACTGTTCACCTCGGCCCCGGTTGCGAACTGCCAGTAACCGCTTGACCTTGTATACCGGACCACCGTTCTAATCACTTCTGGGGGCGGCGGAGGGGCGGCGGCTGGGACCATGGGACTCTCCTTGGCGGGCTTGTGATCCGGCTTACGTGGAAGGTCGGGTGAACACGGAGGGATCGGGGCAGGCGAAGGTGAACTGCTGCCGGGCCGATGAGCTTGGTGATTGGAACGGGCCCACGAACCGCGGCGCAGCTTGTTGGGGGACTTAAGGTGAACCGATCCTTGGCGGAAAGCCACACTCTCTGTCCTGGTGGTAAGCTTGGGCGGGTCGCCTCTTGCGGTCTGCGGACTTCTTGACAACCCGGTCCCCTTGGCGCATTAAAACCTGCTTGGCGGCTGCCCGATGCGGTGGCAGCGGCGAACCATGGCATGGGCGGAGGGCAACAGACACCTCCAGCTCGTTGTCTGCGAACACAGGAGGCTGGTACCCAAATACACATTTGAACGGTGAATACCTGTGGCCGGGTGGGCAGTAGGTTTGTGGGCATACTCGCAACCTAGACAGGTGTTGCTCCAGTCGAGGGATTCTGGAGGACCCAGACACCGGAGGCCAGTTTCCGGTTGTGGTGAGGCGTTCGGTCTGGCCGTTGGCCTCCGGGTGATAACCCGAGGTCAGCTGGTTTTGGCTCCGATGAGTCGGCAGCACTCCCTCCAGAAACTTGGAGACGAACTGGGGGCCCCCGTCTGGACACAATGTCTTTGGGAAATCCTGAACCTTGAAAACATTGGTCATCATGATCTCTGCCGTTCTTTGGCGAAGGCAGTTTAGGCAAAGCAATGAATCTAGCATCTTGGAGAACTGTCCACACTGTGAGGACAGTGGTGTTGCCTGTAGAGACCGGAGCCCCGTGAAGAAGTCCCACGAGAATGTCGGTACCACGGTCTGGAGGGGTGGGAAGTGGCTGCAGGAGACCCATGCGTGACCCGGAGGACGTCTTGTTCGCAGGCGCAGACCGAACATGGCCTTCTAAGTAATCCCGGACCTCCGGCTCATGGAGGGCCACCAGAACCTCCGGGAGATATAGCGAACATCGTTCTTCTCGGACTCCTGGATGCAGGAAAGCAGCAAGGTGTGGCCCTGGAATCACCTGTGGGCGCATATCAACCGGACAAACAAACGATTCTCTGGGCACCCACTAGGTGACGGAGCCTCACCATTAGCCTGCTTAACCTCATTTTCTATTGCCAGGTCAGTGCTCCAACCACACATGTAAGTGGGAGGATCGTTTCTGGATCCTGGCACAGGCTCGGGGTTGAAGAGACGAGACAGTGAGTCCGGCTTGGGTTTCGGGACCCCGGCCTGTATGAGAGAGAAAAGGAGAATCGGTTGAAAAATAGCGCCCACCTGGCCTGGCGAGAGTGAGTCTTTTAGCTGTCTTGATGTACTCAAGGTTTTTGTGATCTGTCAGACAAGGAATGGATGGTCCGCCCCTCGAGCCAAGTGTCTCCACACCTCCAAAGCTAGCTTGACCGCCAGCAACTCCGGGTTACCAACGTCGAGTTCCTCTCCGCCTGGATTGTCGCCGTGACAGGAAAGCAGAAGGGTGCAATCTTACCATCCTGCTCTGACCGCTGTGAAAGGATGGCCTGATCCCTCGTTAGAGCGCGTCCACTCTACCACGAACTGACGTCGAGGATCCGGCAGGGTGAGGATGGGGGCCGAGGTAAATCGATGCTTGAGGTCTCGAAAAGCAGCATCAAGCTTCTGGAGACCAGCGGAACTGCACCTGTGTGGAGGTAAGCAGCATGGAGAGGAGCAGCTATTGCGCTAAAGCCTCTGATGAACCCCCTGTAAAGTTAGCAAACCCAAGGAAACTGCTGAACCTTTTTGCGGCTATCAGCTGCGGTGCCAATCGACCACAGCGACTAATTTTAGCCGGGCGCCATCTGCACTCTTCCAGGGGCTACGATGAAGCTCAGGAAGGAGACAGTGTCGGCATGGAATTCACTTTTTTCAGCCTTGACATAGAGCTTATTTTCAAGCAGTTCTCTTTAATACTTGGGTTACGTGGTCTTGGTGGGTAGTCAGGTCAGGGAGTAGATACGTATATCGTCCAAGTACACATACACGAAATGGTCGAGAAGTCTCTTACAATCGTTAATCATGGCCTGGAATACGGCCGGAGCATTAGTGAGACCAAATGGCATGACCATGTACTCGTAGTGACAACTAGGAGTATTAAACCCAGCTTCCACTCGTCACCCTCTCTTATACGACCAAATGATAAGCGTTGCGAAGATCCAACTTGGTGAAGATCGGGCCTGTTGGGAGCTGGTCAAAAACGATGACATAAGGGGAAGGTGGATAGCGGTTCTTTATGGTTATGTCATTAAGTGGGCTGTAGTCAATGCATGGTCTTAGAGAACCGTTTTTTTCCCCACAAAGAAGAAACCACTCCGGCAGGTAGAAAGAGAGGGGCGAATCAGTCCAGCTTTCAGGGAGGGATCAATATACTCCCTCCATGGCCTCCTTTCTCGCCCCGCCCAGAGACCGCGTACAGGCGAGCCTCTGGGAATGGTGGAGCCTGGAATAAGATCAATGGCACATCCGTATGTCGAGAGGAGGAAGTGAGAGAGCCTGTGGTTTTATTAAATACCATCTCTTTAAGGTGGTGGTAGCAGGAAGGTACGGAGCTCAGGTCCGGGTATAGTGGATCTGTGACGGGTTAACAGAAATCAGATTAATGCCGTGACCTCCTCTCCTTGCAGCGGACGTCTCAAACAGTCATTCTCACAGTCCGCTCCCCAGCCCAGGATCTCTCTGATCTCCAATTAGTGGGGATTGTGGCGTTGTAACCATGGCTGTCCTAAAATGAGAGTCTGAGAGGGTGACTTGAAAACTACAGTCGAATGTTCTCCTGGTGGTTGTTGATGTTCAGTTTGAAAGGTGCTGTGATTGTGTTGATCGAAAAAAGGTCCGCCATTAAGAGCTTTCAGCTCGGATGGGCTTAGCTAACAGTTCTGTTTTAAGGCCCAGCTGTCGCTAAATGCCAGTCTATCAGGCTTCTCATTCCGCCCCCGAGTCCTATAAATGCCTTAAGCTCAGAGGTGTTGGGATGTTTTACCTGGACAGTAGTGAGAGTACGTGGTGGGATGGCCTGACACCCTTGAAGTTACTCACCACCAGGTCTTCTTGGCAGTGCAGGTGGCGACGAGATGACCGGGTTCACCGCAGTAGAAACAGCGACCCTCCTGTAGCCGTTTCTGTCTCTCTTCAGGTGATAGTCGGGCTCTCCCCAGCGCGCATGGGTTCTCCTTCTCCTTGTGGAGGAGGATGATGATGCTGCTCTGGTGAAGATCGTACGGGTTGCGCGGCCAACTGGTGCTTGCGGGCGATGGGTCTTTCCATCGGTGGGGAACTCGTGGTGCGTTGCTGCCTGAGTTTGGCGGGCTCGGTTATCCGCCGGAAGTGAGGGCGATGAGTGAGTCGAGGTCCGTGGGTAGGTCCAAAGGAACAGGAGGTCCTGGATAGGAGCTGCCAATCCCTTCAAAAAACACGTCGTATAGGGCTGTAGAATCCAGCCAATCTCCGCCCGCATAAGGTGCGAAACTGGATGGCGTAGTCACAGACAGAGTTGTTGCCCTGTTTCAGCCCGCTCAGCTCCCGAGCCTTTTCCGGTTGGTCGTACCGGGTCAAAAATCTTCTGCAGTGTCTTTTCAAATTCTGTGAGTGATCTGCAAACTGGTGAACTCGGGCCCACTCTGCCGAAGCCCAGGCCTTGGCTCTCCCGGCAAGGTGGGAAATCATAAACGCAATCTTCGATCGGTCAGTGGGAAAAGCTTGGGGGTTTAGCTCATAAGTTATAGGCAGTCTATAAGGAAGGTCTTGCATAAGCCCAGTTCGCCAGAGAATCGTACTGGTGGAGCTAACTTACATGCTGCTCCCACTACAGTCATAGTGGGGAACGGGATTCACTTGTGTGGTGGCCGCTACTTCCGGAGGCTCGGGTGCTGCATTGTCTGCACAGATGATCGTGCAGGCCTCGGAGTTGTGAGGATAGAAGTCCCATCTGGGAGGCCATGGCGGTCTGGAAATCCTCCTGACAGGAGACCGGGCTTCTTGGCTCGCAGGGCTGTCGTGAGTTGTTCTATCCCTGCTGAGTCCATACTGGCCAAAGTGTAATGTCAGACCAGGATGGGAATGAGGACTCAGATGCAGAGGAATAACGATAAAGCACACTTTATTGATGTTCAACTTCTTCTTAGAAGAGTGATGAAAAGAAAAAGGCTATGAAACCTGTCTATTCTTAAGAGACACAGGCTAAGATGACAGGGCATAACACTTCCAAAAAGAGGGAAAAACACATTAAAGGGAGGGAACAGATTATCTACAAACAAGGAAAACACAAGGACTATTCTAGAAATGAAACTCTCACAAGGAGGAAAATAAATCACTAATAATAAACACAAAACGCTCCCGAAGGAGGAAAACCAAATCTAAACAAATGGGATCAAAAGAAAAAGGCTCACCTAAACAGGGACTCTACTGATATCTAAAGTCTAACAAAAAAAAATCACTCCACAAGTGGGAGGACAAAAACTGTAACAACAGAAAACAAAAATAGAACACTAAACTTAGAAAAGATTAATCAACAAAAAATCACTCTTAAAGAGGAAGAAGACAACTTACGTGACAAAACAATTTCTTTATTTTGGTAAACGGACTGTGACAATGAGGGCTTAGGTGAACGGACAAGACGAAACACTTTGGCACAAGACAAAGGGAAGACGCCGACTAAATACACATGAGGGAAATGGGGTTAACAGGTGGAACGATCAGGGACAGGTGAAACAAATCAGACCGTGCACATGAGGAAGGGGCAAGGACCTGAAACAGAGGAGAGTTAGATTTCAAAATAAAACAGGAAGTAACGAGACAAAACCCCAAGACGGACAACCTCACCGCGGTGTGACACTCAGAGGCAAATGTACTTTGTGACGTTTGGGCTATACAATAAAATGATTTGATTTGACACTTACACATGAACAAAAACAATACTCGTACGCAGCAATGTACACACAGTAGTCTAAGATGAAGTGGCATACTATATGATAAAAAACGTCTAGTAAATAGTAATATAAAATACAAGCCAACATAAAAGGCAGAAAGCAAAAGATGTAGCATATTTGTATGCTATGTTGCAATGGATAAAAAAACAGAGCAGCCATGTAAGACAAAGATACAGCATGGCATCATGGTGTAAGTCGACTATGAAGGCAGAACGGTGAAGGCATGTCAGGAGGGGATTGAGTTCATCAGTCTTCAGCCTCTGGGTAATGCTGTTTTGAGCTGGTTGTTCTGACTTAATGCCTCCGCACCTCTTGACCAGGGAAGGGGTCAAAAAGTCATGGTTTGGGTGGGTAAGTCTCTCATATGCAGGCGCACTGCTTCGACACCTGCTGATTAAATGTACTCATGGAAGGAAGGCTGCTGTGGGTGATCTTCTGAGCAGCTCGCACCACCCTCTGCCAGCGCCTCCCTGTCCGCAGAGAGCAGTTCCCATACAGGTGATGATGAAAGGTGAGTGTACTCTCCACTACACACCTGTTAGACAACTGATTAAATGGCAGGATACAGTAACCCTCCAGTATAAAATAATTCACCATTATGAGAACAATGTTATAAAAATTAGGTAACAGCTATTTAGATTTGTTTAAATTATACTATGTTTGTACCATTTTATTACATGTCTTGAAGGCACTTCCATTTATTGCTGTTTTATGAGACGGCGGTAAGGTAAAAGTTCAGTTAAATGTATGGATAGAGGGATTCCAGATAGAATGAGGGCCAGGGACAGGTCATCTAGATTGGGGACATACTGGCTACTCATTAGGGGATGTTGAAGAAAACTGTTTAGATGGTATATGCAAACTTTGTATGTTTAACAGTTTACAGGTTTTGAGACAGCCCATCTCGGAAATGTTAAAACCAACTGTCGAGCTCCTCAGGGGAGCTTTTTCCTCTGTAACCACTTTAAGTGTGTTGCACTGTGAAACGCTCCTCTTGTAAAGAACAATACATTCAACTTAAACTTGATGTTTTGAATCCGATCTCCCTGATTAAAGGTTTTCTTTAAAATTCCCGTAACAATCATCCATCGACTACTGCTGTGTCCGTCTGCATTTCACATGACTCCCGGTGTTTTAAGTAGCGAGGCATCATGTGAACAGGGTGTACAGCAAGGAAGGCTACAAGAAGTCATCCTGTGGGGGGCCGTTTTGAGAGGATGGGGAGGACGAGCTACCTGGATTCTGACAGTTCCTGTGTCAATCCATACCAGTTTACAGAGGGAAGGTGTTAATCCAAGCTGCCAGTAGTTTTATTGGCAGAGTCTGCGGGATGTTCTAAGAAGGCAGAACTGGAGTCCAGAAACAGCACCTGACATAAGAATCACTGCTCTGCAGGTGGGTGGAGCACTGTGGATAAAAGATGCCACTGTGTCGAATGTAGAGTGGTTAATAGATAGATAGATAGATAGATAGATTAAGATAGATAGATAGATAGATAGATGATAGATAGATGATAGATAGATAGATATATGATGCTAGATAGATAGATAGATAGATCGATAGATAGATAGATCTGTCAAGATTAGACAGCTTACCCCTGTTTTATTTACAGGTGAATTATCAATTATTATGTCCATGTTCTTTCAGGTGTCAGTTTGCTTTGTTCTTTCACTGCGGCTGTCTTAAACAGCAGGTGGTTTCCAGAGCATCAGTTTTTTTATGTGATGGGTTTTTGGGACTAAAGTAAACGTGAAAATACCTTTGAATAAACTGAATGCACTTGGGCCCACCTGCACCCCCATGGGAAATTACCCTGAAGGCAGTCCGGAACAACTGCAGTTACTAAACCCCAAAGGTTCTAGTTCCACTTAGCTATGACAGAAGAGTACCTTCTATCTTCTCAGTGTGCGGTTTCTTTCGTATCCCATTCTCTGAGGAACTAGTTTGGCTAAAGCAAAGAAAAATATCATCAACCCAAGTGCTGCAATCGCTGTAAAGCATATCTATGTCATTTAAATATGGGATTTTAAAGAGGTGAAGTTCCCCCCAAAGTGTGGCATTTTAATCAATGAAAGAATAAATAAAGCATTTTTATACTCAGCAAAGAAAAGAAGAGGTAGTAGAGAACATTAGATCTTTCATTCTGAATGTCTGAATGACATCCTGTTTTCCTAAAAAAGCCTCCAGCTGGAGCACAAATGTAATTATATACAGACTGCACTTTGGCTTTTAACTGTTTGTGTAGAGCGTTGTTGATGTGTCTTATTTTGTGTGTCTTTATTTTGTCTGCTTTGCCCTCCAGTTTTTTAGCATGATAAATACAACACTAACAATGTCACATGGACAGACATTCTGAGAGATGACACCTACCACAACTATAAAAATCATTGAAGATCAAAGAAAGGAAACACCAGGCTTAGCTGCTGTGAGTAATAGACTGTTGTCCTGAGTGTTGTAGAAATGTTTTTATTAATTTGGATTGTGCTTTTGTCATAATTTGGCTACTGTTTGGAAATATCCTCTTTTAATGCATAACTCCAATAGCCCTAGTCTAGTGCGGTTTATGTTTTTGTTTTATTTTGTGGGTGATTTATGTATTTAAGTTTTTCTCGATGCTTTAAAACAAAAACTGGTTCCTGTAGCACAAACAAACAAACTTTTCGCATGCCCAGAACACACACACAGTTC